>NC_066267.1:12500-312500 GCF_905404315.1 Leptidea sinapis | reverse complement strand
GGACTTGTGCTATGATATGACCAACAGGAGTATAATGTAGTTTAAAGCGATAAGGTAGGTCCGGTGTCGATGTGTGTGCTGCTTGCATTTAGTTGAGCGAGTATGTGGGTGACCCCCCCACGAGGATCGATAGACGTGTCCGTCAAACGAGACACGCTAGGATATTATTTTGCGTTATAATATCGCCGGCGGGTCGTAACAAATTATTACTTACATTCTAGGTACTGAAAATGTTTAATTTGGAAGAAACATCTAAACGGGAATAGATAAATTTTTGCTCAAGCAAAAAATACGATGTTCAATATTTGATTGTTATATTATCTATGGTAGAATCCAAGACTCTCTAAGTAGATAATATTTACTTTTGTAGTTTCGCTAGATTCGCGTCGAGGCTATATATGGAATCCAGGCACCGTGCCAATAACCCCAGCTATTGTTACTTTACTGGAATGCTACAACGACTCGTGTTTTTAACGCCTTTAATAATTACGAATGGTTGTTACATATTACTCGGTATAAGTATGCTACAGTTATTTTTATACAAATATTTGCGTCTTATCTAAACAATATCGTTCCATTCGGAGATATGGCAGTGCAGTTTTCAAATAACATTTTTGCTCCAACACATACTACTCCTTTGTACAGAATGCCGGCTAGATTATGGGTACCACGACGGTGCCTATTTCTGCTTGCTTAATGCTTACACATTACTGTGTTTCCGTCTGAAGGGCGCCGTAGCTAGCGAAATTACTGGGCAAATGAGACTTAGCATCTTATATCTCAAGGTGACGAGCGTAGTTGTAGTGCCGCTTTTGGTCTTTCAAAAATCCTGATCGGCACAGCATTGTAATGGGCAGGGCGTATCAATTACCATCAGCTTAACGTCCTGCTTGTCTAGTCCCTTATTTTCATTAAAAAAACATTGGTTTTTTATGAAAGAGAAGGAGAAACGAGCAAACATAGGGGTCACCTCATGGTATGTGATCACTGCAGCTCATACTCTCTTGCAACAGAGAAATCACAGGATAGTTGCCGACACATTCGAACCAAACCGGGGCACCATCCCTTTCTAACTATTGCGCAACTAACGCTAGAACGTTAACAAAAAAAAATACTCCGGGAGTGGCGGCAGAAGTGAAAACTTGAACATTGACTTTGCATTTTTGAATATTTTGGAATGGTTAGGGAATAATTTCGCACGCATTGCTTTATTTATTAAAGTACCTACTAGCATTTATGTGGATAAATACAATATTCATTAATTGCGCTATCCTACACAAAAATGACAATTTAATTTTATTTTATTTTATTTTGGCATCAAACAGTCACAAAATTACAATTTTAATGTTAGATGTGATACTGCAGGGCATGGATATTTTTATACCAAGCTCTGTAGTACCGATCGGTGGCAGATCATAGCCCTGGTTCGATGCGTCAGTTAAAGCAGCATCTGACTGCAAAAAACAGGCGTATCGAACTTGGGTTGCGGCGCTGGGCACAAAGGATCCGAACTGCAAAGTTCTTAAGAGGAAATATAACCGTGCCTCCAGATTTTTTAAGCGGCAAATCGCCCGTGCGAAGTCTAAGCACGTCGTCAAAATCGTCGAGCAGCTTTCCAGTTATCCGACCGGAACACGCAAGTTCTGGTCGTTGTCGAAAGCTGCTCTTGGTAACTTCAACCAGCCGTCCATGCCGCCGTTGCACATGAGGAATGACACCCTGGCCCATACGGCAAAAGAGAAAGCCTAGCTCCTGTGCGCTCTTTTCGCCTCCAACTCGACTCTTGACGACAACGGAAAAACACCGCCGACCATCCCGCGGTGTCAGAGCTCTATGCCTGAAGTACAGTTCAGACAGAAAACTGTTAGGCGAGCTCGGTTTTCGTTGGACGTCAGGAAGTCGAACGGGCCGGATGGCATTTTTCCAATCGTGATAAGAACGTGTGCCCCTGAGTTGACGCCGGTGCTAACGCGTTTATTCCGGCACTCTTATTCCAAAGGCGTAGTCCCTGACTCATGGAAGTCAGCCCTTGTCCATCCGATCCAAAAAAAAAGGAGACAGTTCGGATCCAGTGAACTACAGGCCTATTGCTATCACCTCCTTGCTCTCTAAAGTCATGGAGAGCATAATTAGCCGCCAGCTTTTAGTATACCTACAGGGTCACCAGTTGATCAACGACCGACAGTACGGCTTTCGCCATGGACGGTCGGCAGGTGATCTTCTGGTATACCTAACACATAGATGGGCGGCGGCTATTGAAAGCAAGCGGGAAGGCCTGGCAGTTAGCCTGGATATAACGAAGGCCTTTGATCGTGTATGGCACAAGGCGCTCCTCTCAACACTTCCATCATTTGGTCTTCCCGAGAGCTTGTGCAAGTGGACCTCCAGCTTCCTCACTGGGCGTAGCATACAGGTCGTTGTCAAAGGATATTGCTCGAACCCGAAGCCCGTGAATGCTGGAGTGCCCCAAGGCTGTGTGCTATCTCCTTCGCTGTTTCTTCTGCATATCAATGATATGTTGGACACCTCCAACATACATTGCTATGCGGACGACAGCACTGGTGATGCCGTATACACGGGCCATGCAGGTCTCTCTCGGGAAATCGCCGACCAGTGCCGGGAGAAACTTGTGTCTTCTATCGAGTCCTCTCTCGAGAAGTTCGCGGAATGGGGTAAATTGAACCTTGTCCAATTTAACCCCCAGAAGACTCAAGTTTGCGAGTTTACCACTAAAAAAACCCCATTTGTCGTATCACCGCTCTTCGAGAACACTTCTCTTAAAGCCGCGCCTAGTATCGGAATACTGGCCATCTGGAGGGCAAAGCCAAATTGGCTTCGAAGAAGCTGGGCGTCATCAATAGAGCACGGCAATACTTCAAGCCGGCCCACATTCTAGCGCTCTACAAAGCGCAGGTCCGGCCACACATGGAGTATTGCTGTCATCTCTGGTCTGGCGCACCCCAGTATCTGCTCGATCCATTTGACCGCGTGCAACGTAGAGCAGCTCGAATTGTCGGGGACTCAGTGCTCTGTGAACGGCTCGATCTCTTGGCGTTGCGTAGAGACGTCGCTTCATTGTGTGTCTTCTACCGCATTTATCACGGGGAGTGTTCCGAAGAGCTGTTTAACCTGATTCCTGCCGCCGAATACCACCTTTGCACGACACGTCACAAGTTAGGATTTCATCCCCACCATCTGGATGTGTGGCGGTCCTCCACAGTGCGGTTTTCAAGGAGCTTTCTCCCTCGTACTACAAAGCTTTGGAATGAGCTTCCTTGTGCGGTGTTTCCGGGACGATACGACATGGGTACCTTCAAAAAAAGCGCGTAAACCTTCCTTAAAGGCAACGCTCTTGTGATTCCTCTGGTGTTGCAAGAGAATGTGGGCGGCGGTGATCACTTAACACCAGGTGACCCGTACGCTCGTTTGTCCTCCTATTCCATAAAAAAAAAAGATAATTACTAAAAAGAAGACTTATAGTGCCGAAAATTACAATGTTAAATTAAATACCTAGTGCTAAACATAAACATATAGAGTTAACATTTACAACAAACGCGTACAATACAATTACTTAACTATATTTTATTAATTAACTAACAATTTCTATATTTTATTCTCTATTCGTAACAAGATTACATAAGTTTGAGAATTAATTTCTTTCTAAATTCTTTATAAGGTAACCCAAAAACATCCATATCAGAAAGAAATTTAACACTTCATAACTATTACAATTATTTTACATTAAAAAATTTACATACATACATAAAATCACACCTCTTTCCCGTAGGGGTAGGCAGAGACCACTTCTTTCCACTTGCTACGATCCTTACATACTTCTTTCGCTTCGTCCACTTTCATTATTCCTTTCATACATGCTCTCCGGTTTAGGGTACTCTTGACCTGGCCTTTTTCAAGACGTCCCTGATTTGATCTTGAAACGTCCGCCTAGGTCAACCCCTTCCAACATTTTCATTCACACTGGCGTTATACACTTTCTTCGTCAATCGTTCTTCATTCATTCTCTCGACATGTCCAAACCATCTCACCATACCTTTCTCAATTTTTGTCACAACATCTTCTTTCAGACCACAACGTTTCCTTATCTCACTATTTCTTATCCTGTCACTCAGTTTAACTCCTATCATACTTCTCAACGCTCTCATCTCAACTGCATTTATTCTGCTTTCATGTTTCTCCTGCCATACCCAACTTTCACTTCCGTACATGAGTGTTGGAACCAATACCCCCTCATGCACAGCCAAGCGAGCCTTATTAGACACCTTCTGACTGTTCATAAAGGAGTGCAAAGCTCCATTCACCATGTTTCCTGCATTCACTCTTCTTTCAATATCACTCTCATACTTTCCATCTCTTGTAAATTTAGAACCCAGATACACAAACTCATTCACCTGTTCAATTTTTTCATCTCCAATCACGATATTGCAGTCTGTCACTACCTCATCTCTTTCAAACACCATCACTTTCGTCTTCTTTACATTCATCTTCATTCCCTTTCTACCAAAAGCTCCATTCATAGCAGTTACCATCTCTTGCAACTCCTCGGCTGAAGATGCAAGTCAGCATAGAGAAAACATTTGACGAGTAACTCATTCATTCTCAACCCACTGTCATTCTCTTCTAAACCTGTCAAGCAATTATTCATGAACAGATTAAACAGCCACGGTGACGCTACACTCATCACTCTGAGACATAACATGTTGTCTCTGTCAAGCCCACTAATATCACTATTAAAAATTATAAAAAATATTGCAAGCATTACTATTAGAAACATTGATACTTCTTTACACATCTATTGGTCCACCTTAGAGTTTAGGTTTCGATGGCCCTACCTAAATATGATTGCTAGATTGAACAAAAACTATTGATGCAGTTTTCGATCGTATTGTTTTAAAATTTAATTCAGAATACCACATGACATGGAGCTACGCCTAACAAGTCGGGTATGCGCCTTGATGAAGGCAGTTGAATTTTGAATAAAAAACATGTTTTATCAAATAAAGGTTTAATTTAATAACGCGTGTTGCATCCATGGGTATCTACGACAGCTCTCATAAGATTAGGCAACATATTATCAACCGCTCTATGAAATTTTAAGGGATCATCTCCTATTCCTCTTCTATGGCAAGTTTTCAACTCCTGCATCGTCTGGGCAACGGGCTGACGAGCCCTAACACGTCTTTTTAGCTCGTCCCACTCACCACTGAGCTCAATCGGGTTCATGTCTGGGCTTCTGGCTGGCCAGTCCATAACTGTGATGTTCACATCCCGAAGATATTCCCTGACGATGCGGGCCGTATGGGCTCTTGCATTATCATGCATAAAAAGGAAATTTGCGCCCACATAGTCCGCGTATGGCATCACGTGAGGTTCTAAGCACTCACGAATGTACCTTTCAGCATTTAATGTTGGCAGCCGTGGTCCCGTAACAACCTCAAGTTGAGTTTTGCCGCTCGTGGATATACCGCCCCAGCCAGTCCATGAGCCACCGCCATAAGCAACCCTCTCTTCTAAGCAGCATTGTGCAAAACGCTCACCCTTACGTCGGTAGACGTTCTTCCTTCCATCATTGCCATGTAATGCAATTTTAGACTCATCAGAAAAGAGTACACGGCTCCAATGCTGCTGAGTCCAATTTAAATGAAGGCGCGCTGTTCGATAGGCTCGCGTTAGTTTGGGACCATTAGCTGGCTTGTGTGGTACCATATCGCGTTCTTTTAACCTTCGCCGAAAAGTTCGAGCGCTCACAGATATTCCGTGGAAGTCGCGAAGATGGTTTTGTATCTCAATGGAGGTAAGGTGTCGATTTCTCAAGCTGGTCGTCACGATGAATCGATCCTGCCTTTCAGTTGTGACCCGAGATCATGGCCTTCCTTGGCGACGAACAAAGCCGCCAGTATCTAGGTACCTCTGATAAACATTTCGGACCGCAGATCGACTTAAATTAAGCACTCACATTTGTTTGGCTGTGTCCGGCCTGGATAACTGCCACAGCTGGGCCGGTGACTTCAGGCAAAGTGTCTATAGATTATTGATATATATATTAATGTTTGTTGCAAAACCAAAGATTATATTGTTATTACTTATATTTTTTTAAGAGAGTTTGGTCAGCAATATGGAAGAATATGTTATTAGTCTCGTGCCAGATTTTGGTGACTCATCATTTCCTGAGGATGCCTCATGTAGAGGCGAAACACGTGTCGAATCGTTTGAATGACAAATATTAGCGCAATTAACACTAAAGAAAACTCAAAACATTTGGATATGTTATTTGTATATAAATGAATAACGTATTGCCCAGTTAATGTTCTACGGGTGCGGTTGGAGCTTTGATCTAGATTCATGCGTTTATTTATATAATTTTGCATATTTAGCCTTGATACTCACTAGTGCCACAGATGGGACTGTAATAACATAATATTGATAGTAAATGGTAATCTAATATTATTGTTTCCAGCTCATATCAGTTCAAATACCTACTGTCTGTATTTTATGGGTGTGTAGCATCACTATAAAAAAGTAACAAATTGTTTAGATTTTCAAGAGCGACATCTCAAGTCAATTTCCTAATATGCAAATATTGGGGTTGAGCAGGTTATCAAGTGTAAAGTAGATCCTGTAGATGAAGCCACAACCTGACAGTTGAACAAAGACATAATATTTATGAAGCTTACGTCACACGAACGGTTGGCTCAGTGGAAGAGCGCTCCCACGGAACGCGAGTGGTCGCAGATTCGTAATTAATCCCAGAAGTAAGGATTTCTCAAAATTTTACAAAAAATAAATAAATTGTGTAGCATACTTGATAGTGAAACTGTCAAGGGACTTTCGTGTGCTTTTTGGGCGGCGGTGGTCGCTAAACGTCAGCTAAACCACATGTCTTTTTGTCCTCTTATTCGCTGAAAACGTGAGAAACCCAAACACACCCAGTAGGAGTCATTTTTTGACAGTTAGTGGGCTAGCTGGCTTCCACAGCGGCGCCTTTTTATACCGTGAACCAGTAATAAAAATAATAATATTGACACACAACTTAACTAACTTACTTTTAACAAAAATTATCTTGCCCCAAACTAGGCATAGCCTGTACTATGCGTACAAGACAACGATATATTTAATACACACTTCAGTATACATAAATACATATAAATATATGTACAAGAATTATTGTATTTCGATTTGAAGGGCGTCGTGGTAGTAAAATTACCAAATCACTGGGCTAATTGTACTTAACATCGTTTGTCTCAAAGTAACAAGCTCAATTCGTCTTTTTCGTCTCAAGAAATATTTGAAAATACTTGGAAAATCCACCTACCGCTACCAGCTATGACTAAAATCAAAGAGACTTAGATTATTTATACGTCTAGATAGACTATATGACAGCTGTGAAAACATCGTAAAAAATTTAATTTAGAATTAATCTCTATTTTGAGCAATTCACGGACACTAAACTAATATTCCTGGCCTGTTTCTATCGGTTGTCTAACAACAAGAGACTCTATCTAAATGTATAAATTAGGAGATACGAAATTATTTCATCAAAATCTAACACGCGCTCCAGTCTTTTCTACATAGGCACCATAGTACCTACGCTAAAAATCAGCAGTAGGATTAAATCGAGCAATTCATGGGAATGTTTTGATTGTAGTATTTGCACACATTTATATGTTTCAATACAATTACAAAACATCGTACCATAAATTTATAGAACGAGATAAGCAACCACAATTTACCGCCTTCGCATTTCGTCAGTTTTTTTTAATAATTTGTTTATAGCGTCACGGCATAAAATATGTATAATAACGGCTACGCTGCGAACGCGATTGACGCAATGAAAACGTGTTTACGTGAAACTGTTATAGCTTATGGTCCCTTTAGATATATGCCTTGATGAATACTGAAATCAGCGATACTGCCGGGCTTGTTTGTAAAGGATGGGCCATCTAATGTTTTAAATTTGAATCGGCTATACAAAAACTTGTATTGTTTTATTGGATAGGTTGAATTTTGTCATTTAAGAATGCAAGACAATATCATTCATATGACCAAGACGACTGGCAGGTAGTACCCCATCCGATCAACCCAATTTTTCAGTACATTTTCGATTGCTTCTGCTTGAATCACTTCAATGGCACCTTCAATTTCACGTTTCAACGCTTCAATTGTCTCTGGATGGTTTGTGTAACATTTATCGTTGATGGTTCCCCACAGAAAATAATCCAAAGGGCTCAAATCACAGCTCCGAGCTGCTTTTCAAAATATAATATAATATACTACCCATTCGAAAAAGTAAAGTAAGTTTTTAATATTTCCCAATTTTGTTCGAGCATATAGCGTCCTACTTTGCTAATGTCAAACATAAAACTAACTTCCTGTCAAAAAATGAATGTTATTCTACATTTTAAAGTAAAAGTAATCGGTTATTCAAATTTAAAACCCTTTATTTCCATTTATGAAGTAGACGCAAGCGATGTGTGATTTTTATGCAAATATCGCATCCAGCGTATTCGCGGCACGCTGGTTCACTATCACTGTTCCTACGCGACTGTAGGTAATAACTGAGTGTTTTTTTCACCCACTGCTTAAGATCTATTTCTATATTATATTTGTAACCAGCGACAAAAAGAAATATATCGTGTGCGTTGCCATCGGATGACATTAAAAAAATCCTTCCTTTAACTTCCTCCATATTTTCATGTACTTGCTATATACATTTTGCTGTCATTGTCCATAAAACACTTCTTTTAGGTCCTTCTTTGTTAGGTCTGAGCCAGGCTTAGAACGGAAGAAGTATATATCATACTAGCTGACCCGACAGACGTTGTTCTATACATATTAAATGAAATACTGTTTTTTATGAATTTGTCAATAAAATATTCTCATAACATGAATAATTATTTCGTAAAATATGCTGTTGTTATATTGAAATTGTTTCACAGCAGAACTGTCAAACCGTGCGTCAATATAGAAAATATGTCCATACAAAACAAATATCGGAAATTAAAAATAATTATGGGTCCCAGATCGAAATGAAAACTATAGGTATATCCTATCTCTCAAGTTGGACTTAACTGCACTCCATGAAGTAATCCCCACTAAAATCCGTTCATTAGTTTAGGAGTTCTCTGGAAACAAACATCAGGACATTGGATTTTTATATATTAAGATTTAAAATCTTTATATATAAAATTGTAAAAGTGATATAGCTGCGGGCACCCAGCGACGTAATAAATTCAGATAATAACATTCCCGACGCGTCGCTGGGATTGATAAGACAAGTCTTAGCGGCGAGTTCAATATAAATGGATCGATGTTTCTGTCCCACAAGTCCTGATGAGCTCTTCACAATCCACAAGGATCGTATTTGATTACGTGCTTTAATAATACAATAGAATTCAGGGTAAATTGTTAATTTATCAATATATATATTTAACTTCATTAGATTAGTAGCGTTTACGATTATTAAAACACTGAAGACGATGTCTGCACCAATAATTTACCACCGTACCGTATAAATCATTTTGTATACAACACATCAGTCATTAAGAACTGTTGTATTCATCGGAAATCAAATTCTAAATAGTTGCTGAGATGTCGGATCATATTTTTTAATTCGGAAACTTAGCGTAAAACCAGAAAACCATTTTTTTAAGTTTATTATAGGTACCAGTGGGAGGCTCCTTTTCCTGTGAAGCCGGCTAGATTATGGCTACCACAACGGCGCCTATTTCTGCCGTAAGGCAGTAATGTGTAAACATTACTGTGTTTCGGTCTGAAGGGCGCCGTAGCTAGTGAAATTATTGGGCAAATGAGACTTAACATCTTATGTCTCAAGGTGACGAGCGCAATTGTAGTGCCGCTCAGAATTTTTGGGTTTTTCAGGAATCCTGAGCGGCACTGCATTGTAATAGGTAAAGCGTATCAATTACCATCAGCTGAACGTTCTACTCGTCTCATCCCTTATTTTAATTAAAAACAAAGAAAGTTCGGTAGTTAATATTGTAGCGGCCGCAGCTAATACTTAATTAAAAGGTATACAATATATTTATTTGTTCGCAAGTTTTTTTTTCATAATACAAATTATACAGGAAAATCTATGCACTCTCTGTTTCCTTATTACTGCCATAACAAAGGCTGCACATAACTCGTTCAAAGGTCCTGCGTTACTTAACGTTAGTGTATAGATATTACCTTCTTCTGCAAGGACCCGTATAGTGGATACTTTATTCAACTATGATATTAAAATTCCATCAGCATAAAGCGAACGGAAACTTATTCGACGTGGTGTTCAGCGTGTGTTCAGTTTTGAAGGTGAAACTATAATTAGTTGGAACATAGTTTGTGGTACGACGGAGCAGTTCTCTATATTATGATGTGTATCTTTGACACAAGTATTTCGTAATGTTTGCGGCTACAATTCCTACATATCTTTATGAAGAATTATAATTTGTTTATTAGCGTCGTCAATGTTAACAAGATATACACGACAGCGAAATTACCACTTGTGGCTTTTGGTGTTGCCGAAGCGACCTATTTTTGCCTGAACTGCCTTCATCTACAGTCTTGTTCTGCACACTTCGTTCAATGGTTTCTGGTCGGCTTGTGCATGTTTTTGCATATGGTGGCTGAGTTTGAAGCTATTTTCGTTGTAAGGTTTTTATGAGCTCATTAACTTGTGGGCGAAGTTTATCAGATATTATCAAATTAATCTCACGCGTGTATACCAATTCTCGCCTCGATAGCTAACACTCTCTTCTGGTTTCGATTGGATTCCTTGATGATCCTTACTCGTCAGGGTATCGTCTCCTTAACAAATTTACTGGACTTGCTCCAGCAACGCAAGTTATATAAATTTAAGCTTCATATTAAGGAAATTTTAATGAGGAAAGCGTATTATAAAGTTCAGGAATCTATAGATGATACATATGTATGGATACTGTGAAAACTAAAGGGAGGATAAACTGGTTCTTCTCAGAACAAGGCCTCCTCCAGTAGTCTCTTGAACCGATGGCATCAAAATTTAGTTTCATAAGCGTACAAATTTTACTTAAATGAATAAAGAAATATCATTTTTATTTCAACGAAGTGTGAAGTGGCTTACTTTAGAGAGTTTTTAGAAATGTGTTTCCGGCACCTGAGGTGAGGCTGTCCTTGAAAGTCCTTAAGGCGTATTTTTTCGGGAATATTGTGGTCGCTAGCTAATTACACGAACTAGTCGTTCTGATTTATAATTGTCTTTAATAGTTGCAAAATGTCGCTGACTAGAAGAGAAGTATAAATCTAAAACTAGTTCTTTTTTAAAATAAAATTAATCATGCTCATACCATGGCCAGTAGAATGACTCAAGAATTGTTAATCAATATAATACCTTGAAAATTACAGTGTTAGATCGTTGAGTCACACAGCGGTTGCTCTTGTGTTTTTGTTTCAAGATACAATCAAGTCACATGTTTGAATTATGAAAGTAATGTGATCGTTTTATGGCTCTTTGATCGTTAAGTTACTTTACGTTTGAGTAGTTACGGACGTACATATAACTCCTATTTGAATGAAATATTTAAGCTGCAAAAAAGAATATTAAAAAACTTTTGCCTAACAAAAATTATAGTGACTATTCCGCAACCGAACTTTAAACATTGCAAAATTTTACCGGTGCAGGTACTGCTGATATATTAAATTTTAAAAGAAAACTTTTTCCTACTAAACTAAATACTGGGATAAAGTGTTACATCCTATATGCACGCGTGCCGTCACTCGGGGCCGCTTATGCGCTCCTCAATAGATAAGGCGAACGCACGAATGCTTACCTAGTTCCTCGCCTAATTAATGAATTATCCACTGATGTACGTAACTGTATGAATCCTCGTAATATTAAGAAAAAACTGAAATCATACTTTTTAAGTCACTTAAAATAAATATATACACAATTTATTTAACTGGCGCTAATGTTCTGTAGTTAACGTACCTAGATTTAACTCTTTGTTTGCATATATGACAAACCCGTGTGGTTTTCTGATGCTAGCTTTAAGTATTTTCTTTCTTAAATTTAATATAAATAAATAAATAAAAAAATGTCTAAGCTAGTCGGTGAATTTTATTCAAATCCAAATAGTTTATTTCTCAAAATAGGATAACTGATCTCTTTTTAAAGTCACAAGAAAATATATATATATATATATATAATTGAATATACTGCTTAAGAATTAAAATAATGCAGAACTTAAAATTATTTACATTGCTTCAATCCCATGCACTTTTATCTATTAAATAATCTTTAATTGTATATTAAGCTTTTTCAATAGTTTCTGTTTAACAAATATTTTAATCTTTTTAATTGTAGTTTTCAATTTCTTCAGGGATTTTATTATAAAAAGGGACAAAATGTCCCCTAGATGATTTGTCTATTTTAGTTAGTCTTGTGTGAATCAGAGTAAAATTATGTTTATTTCTAGTGTTACAGCTGTTATGAATGTGACTGTTTTTTTTAAACAGTATACATTTTTATGCAACAAATATTATTTTTCAAATATGTATTGACATGGTACTGGTAATATTTTGATCTCCTTAAATTTATCTCCCAGTTAATATCAACTAGATTGTACATTGCTCGAAAAGCTCTTTTCTGCAGCACAAATGTTTAAATATTAGCAACGTAATATACCGTTGTAAGTAAGTACCAGTAAGTAACACAGTAATATGGAAATAACTAATATATACGACACGTGCTGTGTCTTCGTTTGTGAGCTGGCGAATTTTCCTTACGCCAAATGCTGCAGAACCAAGTTTATTCGTCAAGCCAGCTATATGTGGGCGCCATTGAAGTTTCACGTTTAAAGTAATGGCTAAAAAAACTGGTGTCTGCAACTTAGTTTTATGCCTCAAGAAATATTAAAAAATTACGTATAATTACTTGCCTATATCCATTTCATTCCTTATCCATTAACTTAAGTGTGTGTCCTCAAAGGAACATTGTCTCAATAAAACACTTTTAAAGAATTAACACGCGTGTAATTGGAACTGTTTGATATTGATAAAAAATGTTTTATTCAAATGTGTAACACTCGCGTTAATCAAAGAAACATTGTCTGAATTTGTAATTAAAATGATATAGAACGGGGGACATTATCCGCGTGTACTTCGTTGCTTGAAAGTGTGTTTTGACGGCCGGTTATCCACCTTATATTTCCGGAACCGATAGCGATGTTTTTAAAGCAACGGTTTTTTGTTTTGGTGTTTTGAGAGGACAATTATTGTCCCCACAAACACTGGATCATTTCACATCTCATGTTTAGTTTTAATCATTTCAATGTTTTAATTATTTAAATTTTATCAATGTGTTTAGATATTTAGTTTTTATTATTTCTTTTCTATTTTATCATCGGCCATATTTTTAGAAGCTCTATCAAGAATTAACACGTTTTTGAACTTGTTGCGCAACCTATCCTTACAAAAAACACAGTGAACTGCCTAGTAAAATCATAACCCAATCTTCAGCGAAGTTTTATCCTCCGCACCTATTGACTACTTGTTCGAATCGATTCTGTATTTAATCAATAATGTTTCTGATATCCTTCTGAGGCAGTTGATCCCAGTGAAATCTGAGCTGGTCTTTCAGCTGCTGGCCCGTTGGCCACGGCTGATTTCAAATATTTTCCTTCTGCAGACATTTTTATGCATCGATGTGAAATTAGGTCCTATTTTTTGTGGAATAGAAAATAGAACAGCGCAATGATTCAGCACATATTGCATTTATTTTTAGAATTCAGTTTGTCATTTGTAAGAACGAGTTTAGTTTTACGGTTTATAGCTATTCCAGCGTACTAAAGTCGAGCCGGTGTATGGGTGGATTTCCTTGACACATCTCGAACTTTCAGCATTTTCTGCGCGACTATAGACCCTCACACTTCTCGTATCGGAAAACCGAATCGAGATTCGTCGCATTGTAATTGTTAGCCATTGTTGTTGCGGCCTTCGAGCTTATTGGATGCCGTAGACGTGATACTCATGCAGTGTGTTTCGAGGAGTTTGGAGAAAGACAGTAGCACCATCAGCATTCTATAGCCTTGATGTGATCTCTAGTAGAGTCAGTTTTGGTTCACGTCTCTTACTGAGATGTAAATCTATGTGTTTTGTTCAAAAGGAGAATCTGCGTCATTATTATACGAGGGCTGCACTAAAAGTATCGGGAATGGCATATTTCCACTGTTCATGTCATATTAAAATCTTTTTAATTGAAAACTCTTTGGTGTTAAAAATCGAATACCATTTATATATTTAAAAAAAGGTTCTCGGTCTTGTCACAAGGTCTTTTCAAACTTGTTTAGTCGTTGAGAAAATATAATTGACTCGAGAAAATTCTAGAGCGATGATTGATTATGACTTTCGATGTGGTTTAACACAAAAACAGTGTGTTGACCGGATGATTTCTGCATTTGGTGATGAAGCCCCATCCAAAACCACAATTTATCGCTGGTTTGCTGAATTTCAACGTGGACGTGTCAAGCTCAGTGATGATCCCCGTCAAGGTCGTCCAAAAACTGCAGTCACCAAAGAAAACGTTGATGCTGTGCGTAAGCTGATTGAGGAAGATCGACATGTGACATACCGCGAAAGTCAGCCTACTTTAGACATTGGCTTGAGTCAAATACAAAAAATCTTGCATGAACAATTAGGTGTAAAAAAGTTGTTTTCCCGATGGATACCGCATTTGCTATGTGAAGAACAAAAAGCGGCTCACGTTACTTGGTGCGTCAGAACTCTCGAAAGATTCCACGCAGGATCCTCAAATGCTGTATACAACATCGTATCAGGTGATGAATCCTGGATATACGCGTACGAACCCGAAACAAAAAACCAATCACGAGAATGAGTTAAAGCCAACAAAAATTGTTCGTTCACGGAGTGTTGCAAAAAAAATGATGGCCATGTTTGTCTCCAAAACCGGCCATGTTGCGACTATTCCTCTTGAGGGACAAACAACGGTTAATGCAGAATGGTATGCTAGCATTTGTTTGCCACAGGTCCTTTCTGAACTCCGTAAAGAGAACTGCAACCGCCGCAACATCCTCCATCACGACAATGCGAGTTCTCACACCCCGCACAGAACAAAAGAGTTTTTAGAGCAAGAAAACATAGAATTATTAGACCATCCGCCGTACAGCCCCGACCTAAGCCCTAATGATTTCTATACTTTCCCTAAAATAAAGAATAAATTGCGTGGTCAGAGATTTTCATCACCTGAAGAAGCTGTGGACGCCTACAAAACGGCCATTTTGGAGACCCCAACAATGATTGGTTCTATCGTATGGAAAAATGTGTCAAATTTCGCGGAGAATACTTCGAAAAGCAATAAATACATTTTGAAATAGAAATGTTGTGTCACTTCCTTCATTCCCGAAATTTTCAGTGCCGCCCTCGTACCTCCGGAGTAGACAAATTATACTACTATGGACGCATTATACATCATATTAAAAAGTAAATGTACACACATGCGAAACATGTTGCATAGTAATTTAGTTGAATTGCATCATTATTCAATCACATGTAATGTTTATATACTATAGAGCTTGGAGCACTACTGACTACCGTTAATTGACAATTTGAGTCTCCCTTCAGCCGCGAAAATTGGTCAATCGTGCTTCCATACATTCTTCTAAGGTTTCCTTTCTAGTACTCAATTCGTGCATGAGTAGAGGGAATCCCAAGCTCAATCAATTGCAAATAAACCGATGTACCTCGCGGAGATTCCGATGCCCATCGCGGCTCGCTGAATTTTATGCTCATAGGAATTAATGCCGACAGTACCTATTATGTTGTTTTTATTACAATTTGTGTTTCGTGAAATTTACGTCATGCAAACGATTATTCCGAGCAGTTAATGATAAGGCGACGATACAGGAAGTACTCAGTACTGTTGCTATAATGTTTTTTTGTCTGATTTTACTTGCTAAGCCAAGGTGACGCCTCACCTTTAAGTCGAAGCGTTAGGGTACCTAAGTAGCAAATTCCTTGCAGTGGTAGAAGTATTTTATTTATTTATTATTAAATTGCGTTACATGTCAAGAAGTGCTTAAAACAAATAGTTTGACACAGAATATTTCCTTCTAATGCAGTTTCCTAAATTTCGTAACGATTGGTTACCTAATATATGGAGGAGGTAATTTTGAACCAAATCTTTAATTTTTAGCTTTTTACTCCCGATTTTCAATGGGAGCTGCTTGCAGTTGTCCTTATCTCGCTGATAATCGTCTCGCACCCGTTAGCGCGAAAAAATGTTCTAGAATTGTTAAATGATTTCCGCAATAATTCGACAAGAGCGTTCAACCTAATATGTTATCGATGCAAAATCTCTTGCAATTATAAAAGGCATTAATTTTCTCAAAATTGATTCCTTTAGAATTTTTTTTATAATTGGCGTAAAAGCCTAACAAACAAAGTTACATTCATATTTATAATATTAGTAGGGATGTTTATATACAATTTAGATAGATTTAGATTTGTCAGAAGTCAACGTCATGATGCCGTTAACCGTCTCTACAGTAAGAGCGAGCGAACGTCGACGGCTACTGACTAGTAATAAGTAGATGGGCATACATCGACGTTAGGTTCTCGGGTAAAATTATACGGTACTGAGGCTTGTTTGATCACGTTACGTAAACTTGACGTCTTGGAGTATTCAACCAAAAGAAGAACTATTTATTTATTAAAGGCTATTACAATATTAAAACTGTTAGTAATTAATTTACAATATTTTATATATCCTCCCACTGCTGGGCAAAGGCCTCCCCTTCTTCTTCCATTCGTCCATATTGTTTGCTGTGCGAGACCACTCCTTCGTAATTTACTAGATCATATGTCCATCTAGTACCAGGTCGACCTCTTCTTCTTTTGGCATCTAATGGATACCAGTTTGTTGCTAAACTGCTCCATCTTTCGTTACTTGCCCTTGATAGTGGCCTGCCCAAATCCATTTTGCAGTTTTTGTGATTCTTATTATGTCTTTCAGTTTACTTTTTTTCCGTATTTCATTCTTTTCTTATTTTGTCTTTTAGTCTAATACATAATAAGTTCCGTTCATATACTTTCAATATTTAATAAGTAAATGAGTATTTCATAGTGAAGAATGTCCGTGACTGCCGCCTCCAGTCAGTTTAAAACCGCACGGCAAACATATTGGTGCCAACGTGCCAGGGCACAAATATGAATAACAAATACAAATCAATTATTCCCAACTCGGTGCACAAGGCCGTTACCACCTCCAACTGCTAATTGATATGTATCTGTAACAAGACATACGTATTTAACAAAATGCTGAACACCGTTTGCTGGTTTATTGATTTATTCGTGCAAACATCAAAGCTTATCGAAGTGATGCTTCGCTTATATTATCAACTTCCGGCTTCAATATTACCGGGAAGGTACAACTTTGAAATCTTTTATATCAGACGAATGCTCTCAGCCAATGACGTTCTATACATATAGACAATGCACGCTTCAACTGCTATGTCTATACATTTCTTATTGTGTCCTTTTATCTGTCCCATTCTGACAAGCGGCTCTTGTCTGGGGACTTGTCAATAATATTGTACCATATTTAAGGACACGTGGAGCGAATGAGTGAAGAAAGAATGACGCATCAAATATATAAGGCTAGTGTGTGTGGGCAAGTCGGTCGCAGGAGACCTCTTAGAACATTCGTCGACCAAATTGGGGACATTTTGAGAAAAGGAGAGGTCCGAAGCACCCGCAACCGGCGAGCATGTCTGAAAAGAGTAATGAATGTAGAGGAAGCGCGTGAGGTTTGTAAGGATAGAAGCAAATGGCATTCTATTGTCTCTGCCTACCCCGACGGGAACAAGGCGTGAGTGTATATTACATGAAAAATATTCGTGTTATTAAATTACTTCCGCTTTTTGCATATCAATCTTGTATAATAAAATAACCTTACCGATGGATAAGTCACACCATCTTTTTGAGTCGTTAATGTATTATTTAAGCACTTTTTATAGCACACTCAGGCTTGTTGATTAACACACAGTTGACACCCGACTAAGGTGAAAAGTGTGCTTTCATTGGCTTTAAGCACAGTTTTGCCGTTCCGTTATCAGACTGCGAATGATATGTCCATATGTACAGAACGTCATTGCTCTCAGCACATAAACGTATCTGACTTTTTGTGTTACAGAAGTCAAGTGAGATCTTAGCGTATTCTACTTTCTAGGCAAATTCTGGGAGGGTGATAGACCCTGCCAGAATTTTGCGGGTAATAATCGTCGCGAATAGTTTCCTCTAAACCCTATAATAAAACTTATTATTTGCGAGCACGATTATGTTGCAAGAACCCAATTTATTAATTATAGTTATTTTAGTATTATAATAAATATTGCATTCACGTTCATACCACAAACTTGGATTTCATCGGCATGCCATACATCTGGATGTGTTCCCGCTGGAATGAATGAACTATCTTCCAGGATGATACATCTTGAGTATCCTTAATAATGCACATAAACCTTCCTAAAAGTTCGATAATGCTCTTATGATTCCTCTAGGGTTCCAAATTAATTTGAAAGGCGATGACCCTTCTATAAAAAAATACTTCTAGTCTTAAAATTCCCAAATTTGCCTCCGTATATCTGCCTAACCATGTGGGAAACAGGTCTACAGATTTTATTGATTGTATTAACTAGCCACAGTTCATGCGCATGCAGCTTCTTATCATTAATACGTACAGAAACATATTAAATAATCAAAATTCCTCGTTCGATAGATAGCAACAAAGACACGCCGATGATATCTCGTGATATAATACGTTACGGCTCTGTGATGTCATTTTGCTATCAATGATATATTGAATGTGTGACGTATCATAAGTATTATTCAAGGAAATGTATTCAATATACGTGCAATTGGTGCGAAGGATTGTCGATATATAGATATAATCATAATATATAAACTCTATAATCAATAAACTTTGTGAATACATCATTACATAGAAGCCTTTCATAAATTATTAGTAATCATAAGTCTATAGGTATATAGCGTAAGGGTAACGTGGTGTCCCACAATGGTCACTTCTAGTCCCACACCTTTTTTTTTTTTATGGAATAGGAGGACAAACGAGCGTACGGGTCACCTGGTGTTAAGTGATCACCGCCGCCCACACTCTCCTGCAACACCAGAGGAATCACAAGAGCGTTGCCGGCCTTTAAGGAAGGTGTACGCGCTTTTCTTGAAGGTACCCATGTCGTATCGTCCCGGAAACACCGCACAAGGAAGCTCATTCCACAGCTTCGTGGTACGAGGAAGAAAGCTCCTTGAAAACCGCACTGTGGAGGACCGCCACACATCCAGATGGTGGGGATGATATCGTAACTTGTGGCGTGTCGTGCGAAGGTGAAATTCGGCGGCAGGAATCAGGTTGAACAGCTCTTCGGAACACTCCCCGTGATAAATGCGGTAGAAGACACACAATGAAGCGACGTCTCTACGCAACGCCAAGTGATCCAGCCGTTCACAGAGTACTGGGTCCCCGACAACCGACCTATTTAATGTGTTAATTTCATCAGCTAATATTTTCTAATTTTTTTTGCTGATTGAAGATGATTTTAACCGTTTTGATAAATATTGCACCATCCTGTACCTCAACTCTGTCAACTGTTACCTTTACATGCAGACTAAATCCCGTCATTACCTCACGCTTGCTAAAAAATACCCTATAGCGCACCATGACACCATGAATATAAAGACCTCAGGATAATATCTCATGATTCTGTTTATATCTTCGACAGTCAACCATTGTCACTTAAACACATTGGGTGCTGCAACAGAGTTGTTGGGTCAACGGAGTAGCGAGAAAGGCTCGTTTTGTTATGTTTATAATAGATGTGTTGTTATATCGAATATAGTTATGTATCGAAAGTCAAAAATAGCTCAATCGCAGTAGTCTCCAAATTTTAGGCGTGTGAAAACTATAAACGTATTACTGTACCCACTTTTGTTAGAACAATTTTGAATACTTTGAACGAGTTTATTGTATACTTTAAGAATTGGTCTTAGTTCTGCAGAATAACTGCATGCAAGCATCGTCATTACCTTCCGTTGAATATAAGGCGAGAGAAGAAAGTGAATCTAATTTAAGTCTTTTGTTAGACTATGTACATAGTATGCTCTTACAACAGGATCCTAGACAAAACACATGTGTTGCGAAACTCAAAAGAATCGTTAAAAACTTTTATGTGGACTAAGGTAACATAACATGACATTTTGAATGATTACACACTTTGTGAATGCAGCGACCGCCTATAGGATATGAATTGAATAAATTTTATTGTAAGCTGTTTCGCCCGCTCTTCTCATGATGGGAGATTTTGATGTTAAATGATTTCATAATCCTTAAATGTCTAAATGTAACTGATTTGATAATAATTTGTTGATATGAAATAGATTTAATATTGTTTGTCCTTCAGTCGTACGAGCGCGCCAACCTGGCGGATGCCCTGCTGCCGCGCACGCTGATCGACGGCGAGCTCATCATCCGGCAGGGCGACTCCGCCGACGGCATGTACTTCGTGGAGGACGGCTCCGTTAGCATCCGCATCGCGCGCGAAGACGGCAACGAGCACGAGATCAAGCGACTCGGTCAGTCAACGATTCAATTTATTTTGTCAATATTGTTACCCGTGAGGACTGCAGGGTTCGGCAAACAACATTATAACTCCGCAAATTATTTATTATAGCTCTTATAATGCCTCTAGGATTGCAAGTGAATTTGAACGGCGGTGATCACTTAACATCAATCAGATGATGATGATAACACTCGTTATTTCTCCTCTCCTTAAAAAATCTTCTCGTCCTAAATTCGAAGGGTTGAAACTCCAAATTTGCCTCTGGAGGTCCGTTCATCTGCCTAACCATGTGGAAAACAGGTCTACAGAATGTTTTGATTGTAATACTAGCTACAGTCTCCTAGTAACTACGTATTACCACTAATTATATCTACCACTATCACTAATAACACTGTTGTAATGCGCGGCCTTTTCTATACCGGTAAGGATAATTCTAGAAAGATCTCGAACTGTGTACTTACACAGGAACAAGAAAAACATGTTTTTGTAAACAACTTGAAGGCCACGGCCCTAAATTTCCTTGATGGCTTTTCACCTTTGATTTTCCATTGCGTTGACTACTTTGTTTACTTTCAGGCTCTTACTATCGAATCCAGATTTCACAGATTATTGGCAAGATAGTTTCTTCCATCTCTAAGATTGTTAGGCGACATTCCACACACCTTTGCTTATCAAACGGGATCAACATTCTAGGCACGCTACGAGCGATCACCTTAGACATCACCAAATGTGCTTGAATTATTTCATGAACACGTTGTTCCTTGTTGATTTCTTCTATAGCTATGTTCCACTGTTCGGTTTGGCGAAGATACTAAAGGCCCGTCCTATATTCTGTACGAAGACCTCGGTTCGCCGACGTTCCGCGTTGCGAATGATTTCCATACCCTAAAGGGTATAAAGTTGTAGAAAAAATTCATAGAGTTTGTAAAATTATTAAGTTCATCATTCTATTACCAAGCTATTTTGAGGATAACTGATTTTTTAACGGACTAGGTACATGGTAGCTGCATTGGATAATACACTTTTATGTAACAAGCTTTTTACTGCTTATATTAAGAAATGTTGCTAGAACCCATTAGATAGATTAGTATTCTGGCATAAATTACAGGCAAAGGCGATTACTTCGGTGAACTGGCTCTGGTAACCCACAAGCCACGCGCCGCTTCTGTGTACGCCGTCGGGCCCACTAAGGTTGCATGTAAGTTACTACAATCTTATCAATTAAAGCTATTTTTATTATATACACACATGTATGAGACACAATATACATTATAGAGATCTTACACAAATAAACAGGCCTTTGATCGTGTATGGCACAAGGCGCTCCTCTCCAAACTTCCATCATTTGGGCTTCCCGAGAGCTTGTGCAAGTGGACCTCCAGCTTCCTCACTGTGCGCAGCATACAGGTCGTTGTCGACGGATATTGCTCGAATCCGAAGCCCGTGAATGCTGGAGTGCCCCAAGGCTGTGTGCTGTCTCCCACGCTGTTTCTTCTGCATACCAATGATATTATGTTGGACACCTCCAACATTCATTGCTATGCAGACGACAGCACTGGTGATGCCATATACACGGGCCATGCAGGTCTCTCTCGGGAAATCGTCGACCAGTGCCGGGAGAAACTTGTGTCTTCTATCGAGTCCTCTCTTGAGAAGGTCGCGGAATGGGGAAAATTGAACCTTGTCCAATTTAACCCCCAGAAGACTCAAGTTTGCGCGTTTACCACTAAAAAAAACCCCATTTGTCGCTCTTCGACAACACTTCCCTCAAAGCCGCGCCTAGTATACGGAAATACGGAATACTGGGTCTCGAAATCTCGAGCGATTGCCAAATTCGTGGTCATCTGGAAGGCAAAGCCAAATTGGTTTCAAAGAAACTGGGCGTCATTAATAGAGCACGGCAATACTTCAAGCCGGCCCACATTCTAGCGCTCTACAAAGCGCAGGTCCGGCCACACATGGAGTATTGCTGTCATCTCTGGTCTGGCGCACCCCAGTATCAGCTCGATCCATTTGACCGCGTGCAACGCAGAGCAGCTCGAAATGTCGGGGACCCAGTGCTCTGTGAACGGCTGGATCACTTGGCGTTGCGTAGAGACGTCGCTTCATTGTGTGTCTTCTACCGCATTTATCACGGGGAGTGTTCCGAAGAGCTGTTTAACTTATTCCTGCCGCCGAATTCCACCTTCGCACGACACGCCACAAGTTAGGATATCATCCTCACCATCTGGATGTGTGGCGGTCCTCCACAGTGCGGTTTTCAAGGAGCTTTCTTCCACGTACTACAAAGCTGTGGAATGAGCTTCCTTGTGCAGTGTTTCCGGGACGATACGACATGGGTACCTTCAAAAAAAGCGCGTACACCTTCCTTAAAGGCCGGCAACGCTCCTGTGATTCCTCTGGTGTTGCAAGAGATTGTGGGCGGCGGTGATCACTTAACAACAGGTGACCCGTACGCTCCTTTGTCCTCCTATTCCATAAAAAAAAAAAACACAAATTAAGTTCAAACTTTATAATTATTGGGGTAGATTTTCGAGCTCTAAACGACTAATAGTAACTATAATCATTTAAAACACCATTGAAGACAGTTGAATTAACTAAAAAAATATGCTCAATCGTTTTTCACTAGAGCGCGACAAAAGGATAAACATACATACATATAATAAACATTATCCTCTTTCTAGGCACGCAGTCTCGATGAAGCTTCATAATTAATTAACGTAGTAATGTATGTACAACTCGTAGTCCGAGGCTTAGATCGTTTATACGTCAAAAAAAAAGAGTTCAGAATTAACCTCTATTTCCAAGGGACATACAAATCACGAGTGTAAGACGTAGCTTATCACGTACACTAAAGTAATAAATATGATTGTTTGTATCGGTTGTCTAACTGCTAGAGACTCCATCTAGACATATAACTTATCTTAGGTCTTGCGTAGAAAAATTCTAACGTAAAACAAATTTCGTAAGTTAAATATTGTCTTATGTCAACATTTCAGTCCTCGACGTTCAAACGTTCGAACGCTTGCTTGGGCCATGCATGGAGATCATGAAGCGGAACATAGACGACTACGAGGAGCAGCTGGTGAAGCTATTCGGTGATAAGAGCAATCTCACCGACGTGCGATGAGCGCCCTCTGCCGCCCCCCGCTTGCACCACACCCGACCTGACCTTCAAATTATTTATTACTTACTCTTTAGTGTGATTCAAATTATCTGTGGAATTTAGCTGTCGTCTATAGCGACAATACTATATTTGATCTAGCTATTACGTATTCATTGCTCTTTGGTGTTGTTCAAATTATCTGTGTGCCAATAAGCTGTCAAGTAACTACGATTGTATTTATTTTTATCTACACCCATGCTTTAAATCCTCTATTAAAGATTCTAAAACAGTTAGCTTATTGCCAACATTAAAACACCCAATGTCCTAGTAACCATTACATCGTCCAAACGGGTGTTGTAATGAAATTCAGTACAACATTACAACAGTCGTTTGGAGGATGTAATGGTTACTAGGACTGGTTTTTTTTAATGTTAGCAAAAAGCTAACTGTTTCAGAATCTTTTATAGAGGATTCATATTATTGGAGAAGATAAAGTCTTGTATGCATCTGTTGATAATTAGGTATTAAAACACTCATGTGATGCTATTATCATCCCACATTCGTGTTTAAATACCCTTTATTACACAACAGTTGCATAAATAACCATTAAAACTGTTTCTACTTTACCCGTTCACTTCGACAATTGACTTGTCGAAACCGTATTGTTTGGTGTAATTAAAATTATTTGTGGATTTTAGTTGCATTGCCAAATAAGACCTAGTTTAACTTTTAGATTCTGTAGCTAAATTGAAACTATAAGTTTGTTTCCGCTGCTAGCAATCAGTTAAAGACCTTATCACTACTCATAACTAGACTGAGTACTGTGACTCTAAATACGACCTGAACGTAATGCTATACAGCATTAGTCTTTTCTAAATTCTTATAACACATTGGCAGATTATTGAAAATAAGATCTCGGCTTCGTGCTCAGATTCAAATCACTTATCAGTTCTAATAAATTGTTTGACGGCCCTGGGTTCAAGCCCTTTAGCGCCTTGGTGAAGTATCCAGTATTGCCATACTATGAAATAAAATTAGCAGACATTTAAATAAAAACTTTCATAAATAAAACAAAATATTTGTCGCAACCACCATATTGTAGCATTCATAAAGATCCTTAAGATATTTTAGGAGAAAATATAGATAGTTCTTGTATTTGCCACAATATATCTCACGCTGGTCGTTATAGATTCTCAGTGATAACACTTCTATTTTAAAATTTCTACAACCTAGATTTTGTTCAGATTAAAATCTAGTGTAGGTATATCAGTGAACAGTCTAGTCATCTGTATAAGGTGTTTGTAATAAACAAGCCGTATACATATATAGACAAATTGTTGTCTATGGATTCAAACTGCATTGATAATGGCTTTCTGTCAAACTGGAGTTTTTAATGATTCTGTTAATTTTTAGCTAGTGTCTGAACCATAGAAGTGCTCTAAAAATTGTAGTCTGCGTAGTTACTTATCTACTTATAAAAAATTTATTTGCATTAAATACTTTATAATTATATATTTAAATTCTTTATAGAGGTAAATAGCTAATCGCAGAAATCCAAATTTTTGGTGCTTTTGTACAAATTTCTATTTTCTTTTAAAGGAGAGGAATGTAGGTCTTTTTTTCACAGATTTGTTGGTACCATCATGAACTATTTGAAATCCGAATTGTGAGGGTAGTCTTAAATTAGCAATCTTCAATTAGTACTGTACTTGATCAATGATACGCTTATTTTAGGTAGTGAAATGCCTTAGTAGATATGTAAATAGTCTTTTTACACTTTCGCTGGGATGGCAATGTCGAATGTTTGAAGGTTTTATTGTTGTGCCATAAATAATCACTAAATATCAATTTGATCAAATTTCTAGATTGTATTAAACGCATACAAATGCCTGTCTATAGAATAGTATTCGAATCTATTGAGTTAGATTTATTTATGAACAATGCGGGACTCGAACCTCTCGTGTTCCATGCGAGTGCTCTTCCAACTGAGCGAACCGTTCAAGTGACGTAGTGTTGATAAATCTTGTATGTCTTGTTCAACTCTTAGGTTGTGGCTTCATCTACAGGATCTACTTTACAGTTGATAACCTGCTCAACCCCAATATTTGCATATTCATATCTGAACAGTTTTGTTTTCAAAATTTATTTGTGTAATTAATCCTAGAAGTGAGGGAAATCACTTAAAAATTGTCATGAGAAACTATTTAAATATTACATTCTTAACAAGTCAACAATTCCATCATTTATCTATTTTAAATTTAAATTAAGTACTAAATTCATTAAATATAATTATTCCCGTCGGTCGGACAGAGTTGCCAATACCAGGTCAAACTAATAGCTTAAGTAACTAATATTTCACTAGGAGGCATATATTGTCAAGTTCTAATAGTCTGAACTAGTAATGTCTGTGCAGTACTATTTGATGATGTTACTCAAAGTTTGAAAGTATTTAGATGGAAATGTGATGGTTAGACATTAATTGGATACAGATAATGTTAATTTTAGGTTTGTGTGCATCACTACCCAGCTTCCAGTAAATAATTTATTTATATATTGTCAAATGTAAATAGAAATTAGACATCCCTCGAATAAAAACATCTAATCTTTGAATTTAAAAAGCTGGGACGCGTTGATATCAATATTAACCTTTACCGCAAAACTTATTTAAAATATAGATTTAACTAGTGACTAGATGAAATCTTTTCACTTATAATATTTATTTATTTATTCTGTCGAGGATAAATTATTTTAAATATTTCTGTTGATTTAGAAATATACATTCAGACATAAGTAATATAGAGTAGAGGTCACGAATTATCAAAAGTTGCGGTCGATGACCCTACAGGTTGCTTGTCTTTGTCGCACGCGTACAGTTACATTATCTTTTTCTCGCTCATATATATCATAGCCATATTTGTAAATTTTCTACGCCGCGACACACTACGTTTACGCGTTAATTAATTATATTGACATTTTATGTTTTGCAGAGTATTTTAATTGTATAAGATGTGTATTATTTAGAACAGAATTTGTTTTATGTTGTTTGAGATGTTTATGCTTCACTGCTTTCTATGACCGGAGTTCCTATTGTTTTGCTCTTGATGCTATACAGATCTGAGGTGCAGGTTAAATATACTTTCAGCTGATCAGCTCAAATTATCCACAAACTATAATTCTTTGGTGTGCTCATATTATAATATATGAAAATAATGGTAAGTCTTCGCTTTGTTGCATATTTGTAGTACCCTCAGGTATATTGGTGTATATCCCAGTATTAATATAATTATTGTGCTAGCGAAAATGTTTTTCATGAGTCCAGCCAATGTAGGGTGAGCGCATTGTACGATGTGTTACAATGTCTATGTACTGTTGTAGTACTAGTAAATAGTTTTTACCACTTCTTAATGTAATTTAATATATTATTAGATTAGGAAATTCTATAGAGTATGATGAGACCCAGGTGGTCGTCGCGACTCCTTGTGACAAATGTGTACAAATTGTATCAGTTGCCATACATATTGTTTATAACATAATATTATACAGCGTGGCGCTATGCTGGGGACATTAAATAAATACACGGGTAGAACTTCTAAACCGTTATCATTAAAAAAAACATGTGCGCAATGCAATTCACACGTGGTTTAAGTCAACCTTAAATAAATTTGGCTTCAAGATAGTCAGCACTTGTATAATAATTTTAAGATGTGCATTGTGCATGAACCTCTGCACTGCATATGAAGTCCTGGTACTTGTTGCTAGGATTTCAACCGCTATGAAAGACATTACTAACACCGCTACCATATTTTTGCTCTCCTGGTGTCTATGCAGTTATAAGTCGTGCGTATGACATAAGAATATATTGGATATATATAGGAATACCTACTCGCGTCATACATAAAAATAAAATAGTATACATATTTCTGTCTCATTCTTTGCCGGCTTCATCCTACACATTTTTGTATTTGTGTAATTCGAAAGAAGTTTCACTTCAAAAATAAAATACATAATTTTTCACCTAAATAAATCAAATTTTCCATAATATTATTTCGAAACAAAATCTAGTAGCTGCGCACTAATAATTGTAGGCACTGACACCTTCGTGCCGTCCTATGCGACCGGTGATAAAAAATTTGTTTCGTAAATGTTTGAAATAATTGTAATTTGTTTGTTTGAAAATTTCAATTATTTACTTAAAATTTAGAATTATCTTTTTATGATTGAAGTTAGATTCAACGGCGTCTTATTCAGCCGTGAAACAGTAATGTGTAAGCGTTATTGTGTTTTGGTCTGAAAGGCGCCATAGCTCGTGAAATTACAGGGCAAATGAGACTTAACATCTTATGCCACAAGGTAACGAGCGTAGTTGTCGTACCGCTCAGAATTTTTTTGATATTTTTAAAAATCTTGAGCGACGCTGCATTGTAATGGGCAGGACGTATAAATGACCATCAGCTGAACGTCCTGCTCGTCTCGTCCCTTTTTGTCATACAAAAAAATAAGGATAGCCGTGTGTTCGTTTAATGTCGCCATTTAAACGCCATGCTGTATAACCAATTGTAGTGTTAGTTAATGTTGGTTGTTATTGAGTTTTTACTAATATGTTGATTACTATGCAGTGTACTCATCTGTTTGTGTACATTGCGAGTCCGTTGGTTTGTGTTTGTTTTTGCTCTAGTTTTGCTCACATTCCCTTGTTGCTTATTTTTTTAATATTTGTTGCCGATTGTTCGCTTTCATGTCATGCATATTATCTTTGGTTTTAGACAATTTTAATTATTTAAATGCCATTTCGTGATAATATTATATTGTGTTCTGTGAATTAACTGTGAGAGATTGCATATTTTAAATTTATACAAATATTTCCCTGCAATAACTTTAGCTGGTATAATTACGAATCATTTTACTAAAATATACTTTATTTTCATCTTGTGTTTACTTTGAATATTTTACGTTTAATAATTCGTAATAACCTAACATGTTTCCTATTATAGTACCTAATTTAACTTATGTAATAAATATTTATATTCGATGTAAATTATATAACTACAAACATATTTAAAACAGGGGTTGGAATTACAGCAATATCTCTTTGTATGTAGCCAATGTCAAATAATTTTTATTTATTCTTATAGTTGATATGGATCTTTTTTATATCAGTGTGATGAATGGTATTTTCTTCCAAATGTATATGTATTATTTACAGAACAGCTGGTATACACCATGCTGTGTATATGTTTGTATGTCCCTTATGATCCCGTAGAAAATATTGTGCAATAAGTAATTGTGTATGAATTAAAAAGAATAAAAATTGGTGTGAAATTATAGGTAATTAATGTTTCCTTCTTAAATAGTGAAAGGCTGCAAGTGTTCTTTAAAGCCATTGCATTTGACAAGTTAAAGCACAAAATTATGATTAAGCGTTGATGAGGACTTTGTCTTCCATCGGGACGCACATATCGGGGCAGTGTGTTATATGACATGGTAATGTTATGTAACCGATACGCTTGTTGTGTAGCGTACCTTATTATAAATTACTAGTCATCTGTGTAGATTGTAACCAACAGCACATTCGTATTTGAAATTTTGAGTCTTCATATTTCACATTAGTGTTAAGATAATTCTGTTCCACATGCATATCAAGATTGTGAGTCCGAACCCTGTCTCTGCACCAACAATGCCCCGCTGGTCCTCGCTGGCCGCACTCCGCTTCACCTCATGAGCTTACCCTGTACATTTATAAAATTATGAATCGTAAAATGTTAGAAAACTGAATTATATTTGTTTGTAGATCTAACGTGCTTTTTATTTCAATTACCTACCAGCCAATTCATATGGATGTACCTGGAGTGAATGGACGAGTGAACTTAAGTGCAAGTCTTGTACCAACACACATATTTATTACATATAACATCGAGTAGCTATGTGATATCACGTACTCATAGCCCCTCCCCCGCGCTAGTCGAAATCCCAATCATTTTTTTGCTATCTTTTTACGTCAATCTTTAAAGGATTATGTGAAGCCGGCCTAAATTAATATTATTGACACACACAAATTATCTCGCCGTATGGCAACTGCATAAGACAGGACGTTAGTACTACTAGACCACCGTTTAGTACTCTGTTATTTGTTTAGCATACAAGACATTAAACTAGGCATATCCTTTGCTTTGAGTTGAAGACTTAACGATATGTATTTTTTATGGAAAAAGAATACAAACAAACTGATCACCGCCGCCCACATTCTCTTGCAAACCAGAGGAATCACAGGAGCGTTGCCAGCCTTTAAGGAAGGTTTACGCTTTTTTTAGAGGTACCCATGTCGTATCGTTCCGGAAACACTGCTCAAAGACTCGGAAGGGCCGTCATTCCACAACTTTGTAGAAACTGGAAGAAAGCTCCTTGAAAACAGCAACACGTCCAAATGGTGGGGATGATATCCTAACTTGTGGCGTGTCGTCTGAAGGTGGATTCGGTGGCATGAATCAGGTGAAACAGCTATTCGGAACACTCCCCGTGATAAATGCGGTAGAAGACACACTGACTGTGAATGAAGGGACGTCTCTACGCAACGCCAAGTGATCCAGCCGTTCACAGGGTACTCGGTCCCCGACAATTCAAGCTGCTCTGCTATGCACGCGATCCAATAGATCGAGATGATACTGGGGTGGGCCAGACCAGAGGTGACAGCAATACTCCATGTGTAGAGCGCTAGAATGTGGGGTGGCTTGAAGTATTGCCGCACTCTTACTCGCACATTAATCATGCCCAGATTCTTCGAAGACAATTTGGCTTTGTCCTCCAGATGGTCACGGAATTGGCAATCGCTCGACATTCGATACAAGGCGAGACGCCTTGTATTGGAATACTGGGTCTAAGGGAAGTGTTATCGAAGAGCGGTGATACGAAAAATTGTGTTTTTTAATTGGTAAACGCGCAAACTTAAGTCCCTTCTGAGGGTTGAATTGGACAAGTTTCAATTTACCCTATTCCGCTATATTCTCGAGAGCGGACTCGATAGAAGACACAAGTTTGTCCCGGCACTGGTCGACGGTTTCCCGAGAAAGACCGGCATGGCCCGTGTATACGGCCTCACCAGTGCTGTCGTCTGCATAGCAATGTATGTTGGATAACTCCAACATATCATTGAAATGCAGAGGAAACAGCGTGGGAGATAGCACACAGCCTTGGGGCACTCCAGCGTTCACGGGCTTCGGGTCCGAGTAATAACCGTCGACGACGATCTGTATGCTGCGCCCAGTGAGGAAGCTGGAGGTCCACTTGTGCCATACACGATCTAAGGCCTTCGCTATATCCAGGCTAACTACCAGGCCTTCCCCCTTGCTTTCGATAGCCGCCGTCCATCTATGTGTTAGGATTTTACACATTACGATTACGACATTAGATACCAGAATATCGCCTGCCGACCGACCATGGCGAAAGCCGTACTGTCGGTCGTTGCTCAACTGGAGACCTAGGTATACCAAGAGTTGGCGGTAAATTATGCTCTCCGGTACATAAATACTAAAATCAATCTAAACAATAATACACACATACATGACTCGGAAACAAACATCCATATTAATCATATAAATGTTTGCACGAACCGGGATTCGAACGCGGGAGCTCAGTAGGCAGGGTTAATAACAGTAACGGTTCATGGCTATATAATATATGGGCTGTACATAAATCCGTATAGTTCACAGAATAAAATCGAGAGCTATATTTTGGTATCGGCAACTCAAATATCCTATTTTTGCTTCTTTCCTGTATACCTGATAACGAGTGTGCGCATAACTTCATGAAACACCTTGAAACTGAAAATATAAACCGAATAAAAAGATACGACCACTGAAAGACTAATATTTGAACACTATGATAACATGTTGGGTAGGTACATATTTCTCGTTGTTCTAGAATGATGAATATTGACCAGTTTATATCTTATTATATTTTTTGTTACGAGTGTGTCAGTATAGGTAACTGATCTGATATATCTACCTTGATGATGAGCACCACTTAGCGCCTAGTCTTTAAAATACCAGTAAATATTGAAGTTTTGATATTAGTTTAAAATTCTTGGAGATTTAGATAAATAAATTGGGAGTTGTAGAAATTTGAAATATCATGTTTAAAAACAATTAAATTATTAATTACAATTTATTTTTAAAACATTAATAAAACAAAAACACTATTTCAACAACAACAGTATGTACCCATTGAACTTTTCACTAAATCCATTCAATTTCACATATAAGAATAGGTACACAGCACTAATGTTGCACAATAAGTCAGATACACTGCTATAAACCAAAAAGTGTCCTTGTAACTATATATATTTATATGAGCATGTCGCTGATCCGAAGTGTGCCCAACGCGGCTAAAGAAGTTTTCACTTTAAAAATATACAAGGCTGAACCTGGCAGTGGTGAGCTGCCACCTTTTCCAATTAAAACTGGACCGACTATGAGTGGTACATATTCACGCTTTTTGCGCACTTTATTTATTAAAAGAGACAAATGGGCAAATAGGTCAACTGATAGATGAAGATGTAAGTGATCAATAGCCCCACAAAGTGTCAGGCTTTATGAGGCAAAAAAGAGGCGGTAGCGGGCTGCCCGCCATCAAAATGATGCTGGTGGAATTCACATTATGACGCAGGTAATTTTCGTCCGTGGTGAAAACCCATTGTTAATCTGAGAAACGCTAGTGATATTTGCGGTAGAAGATGTAGAGAGACCCCAATATCTCTATGCAACGGCAATGAATCAAGCCGATTGGAGATGAGTTGTTCGTTGATGATTTGAGCCGTTCTTCACTATAGTATACAGTTAAATGGATGAAGCTGGTACTGGGGAGCCACAGCTCAGAAATGAAAACAGTACAGCATGTGCGGCCGTATTTGCGTCATATAATTGCAGACGGTATCTTGAAGTGTAGCACTGTCTCCCCTTACTAAGCACTTCAAGCTTTTTTGAGGCCAATTTGTTCTTCTCTTCATAATGAACCATCACTCAACTTTTTATCGAAAGCCAAGTAGATATCCTGATACAGCTAGTAGCAGTAAGGAAAGTGTTCTCAAAGCAACATATTATATTAAGATTGAACACACAAATCCGAGACTTGGTAGGGTTGAACTGTCCTAATTTAAACCGGTACCACATTCTATTAACTCTTTGGTATGATATAAAGCATACAGGACTTGGAAGGAAAAGCTGCAGTGATTGTGTATCAACTTGAACCTAGTAAAAAGATTGCACATTTTTTGTAGTTGTCAGAGTAGAGGTAAAATCAGGTTCTAAAAAACTGTGCCCTTGTTAATCTGTGACTACTTAGCACAAATGTCAATTTTTGAACTTATACAATTTATCCTAGGTGTGTACAAAGTAATGTAATGTACTAAATGGTGTACATCAATTTGGCACACATGTCAGCATGTTACTTCATATAATACTTTAGTTTTTATTGTCTGAGCCCTAAGTACAACCTACAATACAATATTACCTGAAAAGAAAAATTACACAAAATAAGAAGTAGGTATGCTAAAATATAATATGAGAAAATAATGAAATTAAAGTCATTTATTCAAATCACACCATTTCTTAAAGCTAAGTATAACCTACATCAATCAAGAAACAATATAATAATGGATCATCAGCCACAATACAATAAACCTGTACAACAATTATATTAAAAAGTATTATAATAAGTATTATCCATGAACCACAGCTTTTAATTTGATTTGAACATTATTCTTTTATTATACAGACAACATAATATTATGAATTCAAGTTAAGTTCATAAGTAATTATGTACATACAATGAATTAATTAATATGTTATCAATGCTTGATTTCTTAACCAATCATATTGTGTTCAATATTGTTGTCATAATCCTTTAATTGTTAGAACTGTATAAGATGCATGAAGATATGAAAAACACATACAATTTGTAAATATTCTATTGTTTATCATGAATAGCTTTAGCTAGTTAACTATTCAAAAAATATTTTTTCATTAATTAACTCTGTAAGAATTTTCTTCAATATTTTTTTATTGATGTCATTCATCAAAAGTATTTTATTATAATAATTATTATTTCCTGTCATATTTTCGTGCACATTGTTTCTTCACATTATAATACTTATTTTATATATTTATTTTCTAATATAATATATACTCTGGAGTCTTGCAAATTTTAGTATTAACATTATACAAGCTCCATTATTGTTAATATTGAACACAGTCTGAACTGCCAACAGTATGTCAAAACTTGCCGTCCATTCATATATTGCTTCTTAAATTGTAGAGCTTATGTAACTAGTTATATTGGTTCAGGTTCTCTGTTGTACACTTGCATAATTTTCTCCATAATCTCCCAATTTTTTTCTTTTTGCAAATCTTTGGTGAAAACCTGTAACAAAAGAACACCTTTTTTAGTGTTCCATACCTCAAAAGGAATAATCCAACCTTTATAGGATCACTTCATTGTTTGATCACTGTCTAAAGCTGTTATTGTATCATATGAAAGGGCTTCATTGGCACAAGGATAAAGACATTATTATTATGATGTATAGTTTGTAAGTATAGGTAGGTATCTAATATCATAGACGGCATAAGGATAGGTAGAGAATACTAATTGTCTCCACATGCCTTACTTTTTTCCCTACAAATCTTTTAAGTCAAGCTACTCTCATTCACAATCTCTACCTTTATGTAAACAGATTATTACTAATAATATTAAAAATAGTCACTTACTGAATACCAAGCTGAATCATCCTCTAGGGTAGATGCTAATGGCACAGATACACCCAACACATGCAGTGCCAGTGTCAAGCAAGCAACTGCTAAGTGTGGGGCTCTATAGTCCAATATTGCTGGCGAATGATGAAAGTCTTGTAGAAATGCCATTGCAGTTCTGGCAACTGGAGCTGATCGCCATTGATCTTGTGGAAACCATTCTTGAATAGATCTCAAATAATGTAAGAGATACTTGTGTGGAGAGGGTGTATCCAAGCTGAAACCAAGTAACCGCAGGACTAAAAGCTCTGCTTGCGCTACAGCACCTCGCCAGGACCAATACTCTTCTCCTAATTCCAAGGGTCCGGCACCACGATTGATTGAGTTATGAGCTACATTCACCGCATCTCTTGGTCTTACTGGTTCATCTCTTGACTTCCCAGCCACACAAAGACAGGCAGTACAAACTACGTAACAATCGTAATCGTTTTTATCAGCTTCTCTGAAAAATTTATGGTAAAATATCGCTGCAGTAGCGATGGTAGCCGGTTGCAAGCCAAGCTTTATTCCACATTCAAATATGAAATTAGTAGCCAAACTATGTCCCGGGGCACTTCTATAATCTGGTAGCCTTTTCTCACGTCTATTATTTTGAAGTGCCATCACATCTATAACATCCTTCATAGTGGATTGATAAAATAATGGGAAACTAAAATTAAACCGGTTAACAATTCTACCCTTTTTCTATGCACAAACAAAAGATATTTTAAGGTTATCAGTTGTCAATGACAACTTGTCACTAATAATTATCGTTTTCTGTCAAACAATTTTTTTGTTGTTTTATTTATTTATAGCATTGGTAACAAGGCCATCAGCTCAAACCATTATTACAATGATTTTTCAATATACTCGATAACAAGAAAAACCCCGTTAGGTTTATGAGCAAAAAAAAATTCTGTCAAAGAAATTCATTATGTTTTATAGAATATTATAAAAAAATATTTAAGATTGCCAGACGATTTCCATGGGTAATGTCCCATTACCTGCAGACGCTTAAAAAATAATTACGAAAGTACTTGTATCTAAATTGTATAGCTCTAATGACGTTATGGTATAAATTAGCAAAGCAGTTCATTTTAGGTCGTCAATTGAATCGCAATAACAAATCATGGTAGGTCCGCTGAGTCGAGCAACCATTTTCCCTTTCCGCGATCCCCATCCCGCCGTCGTCATCCGTAGCGATAGCAACGTAGCGCACTGAACACCCGTAGATTACTATTCATTATAATAATAATAATAAGTTTTTCATTAAAGGCAAAATTACCCAGTATAAATTACGAAACAAATATTATGAAACAAATAAGTTGTAATATTCTTATACATTATAAAAAAGTAATGATATTCTAATACATTATATAAAGATAAAAAGTAAAATATACACAAAAACTTATAATCTATCTGGAAAGGTTAATAAAGCTCTTCCCAAGCCTCTTCGTCATGTCACCGTCATTTAATTAAGATTTTTGTTTTTATGCACAGATTGCCAATATGAAAAAATATTGCTAGGCATCTCATCCCGTTTGGAGAATGCGGCTTAAGAACCGCATTCTCCAAATCTAAGGATTTGCGGAGTCTATCCCAGAAGGAAGCAACTCTTTTTCTCATCACAGCATAGAAATCAGGCACCCTCGATTCAGCAAACATACCCGAGGCACTGCAGTACCTAGGCAATCCCATCAATATGCGAAAAGAATCATTGTACTGCACGCGCATTGTCGTGTATGACTTTTTGAGAAATTTCGTCCAAATTTGGCAGGTGTAGAAGCACTGGCAATACGCATTAAACAGTACAATCTTGACGGGATTGCTGCATTTACCAAATCTTCAGGCCAACATATTGCAACGTATCGAGAGTGCCCTCCTCTCTCTATCAATATCACAGTTATCCTTCAGGTGCTCTGTAAGAACATGTCCCAGGTATTTAAGGTCTGTTACAACTCGAACCGCTGAGCCATCCATCAACACCTCAGGTACCCTCTCCGGACCTTTGCCCGCACGAAATATCAACATTTCTGTCTTATTAATGTTATATTTCAGATCGTGAGCATTCGCATAATGCTCACAGACTGAAAGCAACTTATTAAGTCCCTTGATAGACGGGCTGAGAACCACCATATCATCGGCGTAGCTGAGACTGTTAAAGCACGTGTTACCGATGTGACATCCGATATTTGTGGTTCTCAACTCCTCTATCAAATCATTTAGATACAAATTAAATAGATCCGGAGAGGTGATACCTCCTTGACGTACTCCGCAGTCTAATCTATAGGCATTAGACGTCGTGTCGCCCCATTTAACATTGTTTATTTGGTTTCCGTACCAGTATCTCAAGAGACCCACAACATCTTTTGGAACCCTTGAACGATACAATTTCGCCCAGGGAATATCATAATTCACCAGATCGAAAGCTTAACTCAAGTCCAAAAAACATGCGTATTTAGAGACTGAGCGTTTGGCGATTAAATAAAACAACTGCTTGACTGTGAGGAATATGTGGAAGATATGATTTATTAAAAAGTTACATGATATATATACAAAATCCTCAAAACTAGTTACCCAATTACAATCGTTACTTAAAAAATATTTACAAGTTCAGAAAATACACACCAATACTAAAGCTTAATTTCAACCAATAGTAAAACGTTTCATTCAATAAGAATTGAGAATAATATTATGTGTTCTATCTCGCTCTAAAACTAATGCTATCGCAGTTTGTGTAAACTCGCGTCGAACCTCGATCATACGATGTAAATGAGCATTCCGCACCTACGCTGTTGCTCATTGATTAAAATTGCATGAATAGCGATCGACCCCCGAGGCTACGTAGTTCGATTCAGGCAGGCAACGCGAGCATACGTGCCACGTTGCGTTATTTATTACCTGCATGCTGTTATCGCATTATCTGCTCAGGCTACCTGAGCTAGCTATTGTTATCACGCGCTATATTTCGGGACTCTTTGAGTCTCGCACCTGCTACGTTCCTTCGTAGAACGTAGCTGTTATTATCAGTGTTAATTACGCGGTTTTACAATCGTGTTTGTTAGCACCAGTGTTTGTGTTTCAAGATTCTGCACGCTAATCGTGTGTGTTTGTGAGTTGCAGTTCGTGCCGTGTGTGTCTTCTCCGCGGGGGCCTGCACAGCGTGCATCGGGGTTCCGGCCCAGCCAGTCCACATCCAGTCAAGCTAAGTCTTAGGCTTAATTACTATTATTAATTTCTTTTAATTTTTGTATACCTCATTATTATTAATATTATTTTATTAATGTACAAGTGTACAACTAAACTATAGTTGTCCACTTAATTATTATATTCCCCCTCTGCTTGACTCGGGCAGCGGGGGTTGTTTGCTCATTTACTCCATTTTAATATCAGGCAACGATGGCTTCACCAATGGTTGCCGACGAGGGCCTTCTCAGCGCCCTGCTAGATAAGTTATTTACGGAGAAGATCGCTCCGTTAATTAAGGAAACAATAGATATCCAGACAGCGAAATCCAAAAAATACAAATCGTCATCTGACGTTTCGAGTTCCGACGGGGAATCCGAAATGGAGATAGGTAATACGTCCCACGCAAGTTCCGTGGCCTCGGTCAAACCAAGGAAAGCGATCACCCGATCAGCCCGCCCGCCTGTCCTTCAGGCTTACTTTGATGCACAGGCGACCCCTAAGGTCCCCGCGGTTACTCCTGACCGCACGGAAGCCCCTCAGGCTTCCAGTGCTTCACCGGCCCAGCCGGAAACCGCTCTACCGTCGAGAGCGGAGAGTGTCGCGTCGGACACGGACGGCTTCACCACCGTGAGCCGTAAAATGAAGCGCGGTCGCGAATCGCCTTCTCTCGATGGCACGCCCGCCAAGAAAGCCGCGGCCATGACTGGCTCCACTTCCGCGTCCGCGCCCGCCCAAGCCCGCGTACCGCCTCCGACCAAGCGCCCGCCTCCTATTTTTATAGGTGACCGAGGCCGCTGGTTGGTTATTTAAAATAAGATCCCGAAGACGCTCTATTTCCAGGCGAGAGCGTACCAATCTCTGATAAAATTAGAGACTAAAGAGGTAGCGGACCACCGCGCCCTGACATCTCTTCTTAGAGAGATGAGTGTGGGTTTCCACACGTACGCCCTGCCTGAGGAGAAGCGTCTGAGGGTCATTATTAGGAACGTCCCCAGAGAGTTAGACGAGGCCGACATTCTGTCAGACAGAGCAGGGTTACCCTGCACACGAGGTGCACCGAATGCGCGGCACCATCAACAAACAACCATTTAACATGGTTCTCGTCGTCCTCGACCTTACGCAAGAGGGAAAGGAATTTGATATTTCAGGGCATCCGGGTTGAAGCTCCTCGCAACCGCGGGGGGCCCGGTCAGTGTCACAGATGCCAATTATACGGGCACTCGGCACGCAACTGTGAACACACCCCGAGGTGTGTGAAGTGCCTTGGCAAAGTTTTGTACCAAATTAGACCATTTATAACCACAGAATTGCGCATACGTCTTTGTGAGGCTCTTGTTCTATCCAAGTTTAACTATACCGATACAGTGTATGGTCCGAGGCTGCTTGGCAGAACAAGAAAGTCAATACAAAGAGTACAAAATGCATGTGCTCGTTTTTGCTGGGACATACCGGCCCGACAACACATTTCTCCATACCTCAAAGAAGCAAATATTTTAAATATGGATGCTCGTAGACGACTTCATTTAGCCACGCTTCTTTTTGGTATTATTAAGACAAAAACGCCGAAATATTTATATAGTAAATTGGAATGGCTAGGTCAGCGCAGCCAGTTAAATTTTGAAACAAGGTTCGCATTCAATGTCCTGTCAGTCCCACTCCATCATTCCGCCTCTTTTAGAGGAAGTTTTAGGTACAGTGCTGGAATGATATACCACCACCGTTTCGCAATCTGAAGACTGTTGGAACTTTCCAGAAAAAAGTTAAAAATCTCATCCTTACGTCTATTTAAATTATTAAGTATCTGCTTACAAATTATGTGCATAAGTCCTACATTATAAGATTTATCTTATTAATAATACATAATGGGATCGAAGTTTTAGTTTGTTTCTGCAAATATTTCTAAAATTGCTGTTATTTTAATATTTATGTATGTATGTATATTTATGTAATATTCTGAACAAGTAGAAGCTAATTTCAAATTATCATCTTTAAAAATAATATGATGGAACCTTTAATAAAACTAAATTTATTTTTTAACATTAATAGTTACTCAATGGGTCACCTGGGGGCTGCTGAAAATCAGCGCTGTGTTGGTATTATTCCAATGCAGCATGACGCTGAGTCAGTTCCTTTTGATAACAATGTACTGCTACACAGTACTTTTAAATTAAGATAATCACTATAATATTATTCATACATTTGTTTCATTTTTTTTTTATCATTTGTATATTTTTATGCTAAGTATAAGTTTTTAATTATTATTTTTTTACCTCTAAGTCTTTTTTAGTTGTATTATTCTGTGTGGTTTGTGTTTGTTATTAATAAAGTTTTCATTCATTCATTCATTCATTCATTGCAAACACGATACGCCGGAGTGCCCTCGACCAGCGCAATGCGCGGAGCCCCCGGCCTGCGTCTTGTGCGGGGAGAAGGGGCACCCCGCAAGCTATTGCGGGTGTCCCAAGGCACCCAAACACAAGCGTCACCTAGGGCGCCGCCAGCCGCAAGGCAGAGCAGAGAAGGTGGAGTTCACTCCGACCTTCAAACCTGCGCCGCCTCCTAAGGTAAACGCCTGGGCGAGGTCTGCTCCGGCTGCCAACGCTGCCACAGAGGCCACTCTCGCGGCCCTCCGGCCACCGCTAGCGTCCCGCCCGGCGGCGTCGGTCCCGCGACCAAGACCACCGGCGCCCGCGTCCGCGTCAACAGGCAACCAAGGCGGCAGCGCCATTGCCTTCATGTTTGAGCTGTCAGAGCTGTTCGACATAGACGAAATCACGGCCCTGGCCAACAGGCTCGTGACTGTCCGGTACGACCCGCCGTCGCTCCTACAAGTAATGGCAGACAACGCCAAAATATTCCGAGCCCTCTCCGATAGAGGGGGTAAATTTCAAAACATTCGCGATGCCTAATTACGTAAGCGGACGTATTCTTAGTGCAAGAGACATTTCTAAAACCACGTATACGCGATCCGCGTATCGCTAATTATAACGTAGTCAGGAATGATCGCACCACCCGTATGGGCGGTACCCTCATTTATTTTAAAAGGTGTCTACACTGTATACCTATAGATCCTCCGGTCCTCACTAAAATCGAGGCCTCTGCCATCCGAGTCAGTATGGCGAATCACCAGCCGATCACTGTTATTTCAGCTTATCTTCCGCCTTATAAACAAATATTAGACACAGATATAGAAGCATTACGCGGCCACGGGGCCGCAGTCATAGTGGGCGACGATCTTAACGCCAAACATTCCAGCTGGAACAGTAGAGCCACAAATAGAAACGGAATCTTATTAGATTCGCTTACAGACACGCTGAACTTTTCAGTAATAGCACCCGACGAACCAACACCGACCCGACATACTAGACGTTGCGTTACTTAAAAACGTAACGCTCAATGTAAATTCAATCGAAGTTTTTCACGAACTAGAGTCAGACCACCGGCCCGTCGTCCTAAATCTAGGCCCACCGGTTAACTTTCAACCACCGACGAAAACAGTGACCGGAAAAGGATCTCGAGTCTATCAAGTCCGACGACATTGACCTTATACCGGACGTCATCGACACGGCTCACAGTGCTATCTCTCATGTGACGTCACATATACAGAATAGGATAAAGGCCTGCTCCAGGCAGGTTCCGACGATGCAACCGCATCGCCTAAACCCGCCACCAGAGGTCAGGAACTTACTCACACAGAAGCACAGAGCCACTAGACTTAACGATAGGTATCCGTCGGTCGAGAATAGGCGCCACCTCCACTACCTACAGCGGGTGGTACGGGAACGTATTGCGGAACTCCGCGGCGAACGTTGGGAGCGCTTGCTCGGCAACCTTAAGCCATCACATGTGGCTTTCTGGAAGCTGCCTCGCGCGTTCAAACAGGAGCCGCCCACTGTCATGCCTCCTTTGGATAGACCGGGACTGCAGCCGGCGCTCGATAACGATGAGAAGGCTGAATGCCTCGCCGATAGTCTCGAGAGTCAGTGCTCTCCAAATGCAGCAGCCGACCCGACACACGTTGACGAAGTTGATCGTGAAGTTGAACGTCGCTCCGCTCTGAGCCCTTCAGGCGATGTAATAAAACCCACCTCTTACGAAGAGGTGAAGCTAATTATTAAGGAGCTTCACTCCGAGAAGGCCCCGGGGCCCGACACTATAAACAATAGGGTTCTTAAAATCCTACCCTCGACTCTTATTACTTTATTGGTTACCATTTTTAATATTCTATTGTCTAACAGCGCGTTCCCCGAACAATGGAAGGATTCCATTGTTATCGGTATCCCAAAACCCAATAAACCTAAAGCTAAACCGAGTAGCTATAGGCCTATTCGCTTAATTAACTCGATCGGGAAACTTTACGAAAGATTAATACTCGCGCGTCTTAATCATTACATCGCGGAGCTTAACCTGATACCCGACATACAGTTCGGATTCAGAACCACTCACTCGTGTCCCCAGCAGGCTCACCGACTCACCGAGTACATCCTCACACGGCGTCAATTTCACGCTACCACGGCAGCCGTGTTTTTCGATGTCGCGAAGGCCTTCGACAAGGTATGGCACAACGGCTTAGTATACAAGCTGTATCAACTGGGAGTGCCAGACAGGCTCGTGCGCAACATACGAGCCTACCTTACTGATCGCTCCTTCCGATATCGAGTAGAGGGCACCCTATCCCCACCCAGACCCATCAGGTCTGGCGTGCCACAGGGTTCAGTCCTCTCTCCCACTCTTTTCTCGCTCTTCACGAGCGACATTCTCAAGTTTCCGAGTGTCCAGCTCGCTCAGTACGCTGACGACACGGCACTCTACTTTGGCTCCAACCGCTCAACCTTGAGCAAGAACATTAAAGTGCTTCAAGCCGCCGTCGATGAACTAGGCAACTGGTTCAGAAAATGGCGGATTGAAGTGAACCCCACCAAGAGTGCAGCGGTACTCTTCGGTAACGCGAATAGCATCCGCGCTAAAAGACAACCGACCGACGTTATTAAACTGTATGAAACACCCATACCGTGGGTGAAGGATTACAAATACTTAGGAGTGACGTTCAACAGCAATATGAACTTCAAGAAACATATTGATATGGTATGCAACAGAGCCCGATTTGTCCTCAGTCGCCTTTATCCACTTGTGTGTGGGCGAAGCAAACTTCGGCTCAAACACAAAGTGACGCTGTACAAAACCATCGTACGGCCCATACTGTCATACGCAAGCGTCGTATTCGCGCACACCCGACCGAGCTACTTACGTCGTTTGCAAGTAGTTCAAAATAAATTCACGCGCATGGCAACCGGAACCCCGTGGTTCATCCGAAACGTAGACCTTCACCGCGACCTAGAGCTTCCGACGATAGCTCAACACTTTAAAGAGATCTCGCGACGCTTCTTTGACAAGGCGCCTAACCATCCCAACATCTTGGTTAGGAAGGCATGCGGGTACACCCCCCTTCACCATAGTCTCAACCCAATAAGACGTCCCAGACACGTCACGGTAGACCCGGATGAAGACATCACCATCGCGAACCCGACACCCACACAAACACCAACACAGACACGCACACACCGCCTTCGCAGGCGTAGGCGCGGTCAACCACTGGCACTCGTCACTCTGACGATGGCCAGCGGCCCGCACCCTAGATACACCACACATTGTTTTGATACCCGACGAAACGTTAGTCCTTGTCCTGTTATCGTTTCACTACACTCACTCACACACGGACTGACTGACGGACTGACATACACCACTTACACAATCACAAACACACTCCACAAACAGACACAAACACAAACATACATGCACACAAACATTTACACTACTTACATACATACAAACATACATACATACAATCATAAACACATACATACACACTTACATACATTTCACAAAACATCACCACACTCGCCGGCGAGTGTGATCTTATCACCTTTTCATCTTTCATCTTTATTTCATCTTCATTTTCATTCTCTCTCCTTCCCACAAGCACACAGCCGGTCTGAGGTTCGAGTCTCCTTAGGAGACGCCCCGCGACTGTTATTGCGTAGTCTTTGCGGCCTCCACGGCCCACGTCCTACTTCGCTGTGAAAGCCAGGGCTGCTAACAGCACAGAGGAGGTTTTAGTCGGTATGGGGTTAATTATTAATACAAATGTCTAATACCTAACTTGTAACGTAGCATTATAGATCGTAGAAATAGTAATCGTGCATAATAACTGTAATAAGCGTATGCCAAAAGATTCGTTCTGACAAGAACATTTTATTTTATATAACGTAATTTTAGCTGTGACAAGAACATTTTATTTTATATAACGTAATATTAGCTCTGATAAGAACCATTTCATAATGCTGTACATCAACTCATAGAATCATACAGATCACCCGTAGTCATCTCAGTGAAGTTTCAAGCATCGTACTTTCTCTCGACGATCGCAGACATACTCACGTGATCAGTCATATGCTCCGCGTTACACAACCGGACAGCAAGGCTGAGCGGACTCGACTGACGAGTGAAGCGTCGGGACGCGATCGCTATTCATGCAATTTTAATCAATGAGCAACAACGTAGGTGCGGAATGCTCATTGACATCGTATGATCGAAGTTCGACGCGAGTTTACACAAACTGCGATAGCATTAGTTTTAGAGCGAGATAGAACACATTATATTATTCTCAATTCTCATTGAATGAAACGTTTAACTATTGGTTAAAATGTAAGCTTTAGTATTGGTGTGTATTGTGTGATTTTGTATATATATCATGTAACTTTTTAATAAATCACACCCATTCTTGTCTCGGCCCCCGCGCCGAGCAAACTACTACACGCGCCTGTGCTCACGCCCCGCTACGCCGCCACGCTACGCCCAGTGCTACGCTACGCAGCTCCGCTACGTGTGGTACGAGGTATACTACGCCAAGTTCGAAAGGTTACGTCGAATTCGTTCCAGCCCGCAGCTTGTTTACAGCAATTTTTATTGTAGTGAGTTGCGTGTCATCGCGGTTGAGCTGAAGGATACCTAACGGTGACAACTAACTCGGCTAACGTTGACCCGGTGCGTTTCTCAGGCCTCCTGACCGCCGTGATAGCCCAGATTGTGGCTTTGCTTAAAGCCGCAAATCTCACACCCGAGGAGGCCCAAAGGATCTTCAAAGGACTCACTTCCGTGACCACCACCCCAAGTCAGCCGCTCGCTGACTCCCCCGCGTCCCCCGACGAGCCCAACGCTCATGCCCGGACTTCGCGCTGAATGACTCGCTGACGGCGAGCACGGAGCGGACGTGGGCTGGCAGCAGCTTACTCCATATCATGCGGAGGGTGGAGTCGGTAACCTTGTCCCTTGCAAGGTTACGCATGCGTCGCAGTAGCTGTGAAGGCTTCTGGTCTTCAAGCTCCATCTCGGCGAGTAGCTTCTGGAACTTGCGGCTGTCGGATTCTTCATACGCCGATATCAGACGTTCCTTGATTGCTGAATATTGTTTGTCTCTCGGTATGTTAAATAGGATGTCGGAGATTTGTTCGATGTCAGCCTTTTCTAATTGGACGAGCACTCGCGGATTTTCCCGCCAAAATGGTGGTATGCGCATCGACAGTGAAATGGTGAAGATTTCTGTCGCGGTGGGCGCTGGGAGTGGCTGAGCCTGGTTTGTGTCTTCCATGTCTTCGTCGGGTTGATATTCCTCGAGCAGAGATTTGTCGAACAGGAATTCGTCGTTTCAGAGAGCTGATGGAGCTGTTCTTCGATGTGTAGCCGGGCAGAGGTTCGGTGTTCTTCTGTTCTGGCTTCCTTCCGTCGGCGTTCTTGTTCGGGCTTCCTGGCTTCCTTTCGTCGGCGTTCTTGTTCGGGTTACTTCCGTCGGTGTTCTTGCTCTGGGTCACCACTTTAGAGACTGAGCGTTTGGCCATTAAATAAAACAACAATATAACAACAGGAATATGTGGAAGATATATGATTTATTAAAAAGTTACATGATATATATACAAAATCCTTAAAACTAGTTTACCCAATCACAATTTTTACTTAAAAAATATTTACAAGTTCAGAAAATACACACCAATACTAGAGCTTACATTTTAACCAATAAGAATTGAGAATAATATTATGTGTTCTATCTCGCTCTAAAACTAATGCTATCGCAGTTTGTGTAAACTCGCGTCGAAGCTCGATCACACGATGTCAATGAGCATTCCGCACCTACGCTGTTGCTCATTGATTAAAATTGCATGAATAGCGATCGACGCCCGAGTCCCGACGCGTCATTCGAGGACGCTCGGCCTTGCTGTGCGGTTGTGTAACGCGGAGCATATGACTGATCACGTGAGTATATCTGCCGTCGTCGAGAGAAAGTACGATGCTTGAAACTTCACTGAGATGACTACTGGTGATCTGTATGATTCTATGAGTTGATGTACAGCATTATGAAACGGTTCTTATCAGAACGAATCTTTCGGCATACGCTTATTGCAGTTATTATGCACGATTACTATTTCTACGATCTATAATGCTACTGATATTATTGGTTGTAGGTACTGCTGCACTACGTTACAAGTTAGCTATTAGACATTTGTATTAATTGATATTATTGGTTGTAGGTACAGCTACACGTACACTGATGTTTCTCGACTTGTATAATAGTCTACGGCATACTTTAAGCTAAGAATTGCTGAATCCGTCGAGAGACCAGGACGGAAACCAAATTGCACATCGTCAATCACAATATTCTTCAGCAGATCGGGTTGTAACATCTGCTCCAAAATTTTACCGGTGATAGTGCCTAGTGAGATTGGGCGGTAGTTATTTGCTAAGGCCAAATCACCGGTTTTATTTTTGACAATCGGTACTACTACTGTCTTCATTAGGTCTTTGGAAGATAACAGTATCTTATACACAACTTGTATAGCCTACATAATATAATGTTCTAAGCTAAGCTCATCATGACCTGGTGACTTACCACGTTTCATTTTGCCAACTATTTTAGTCACCTGGTCAGGAGTAAATTGCACCACAGGTTTATCGGGTGCAACTGAAGGATGACAGATTTTAGCTCTTAAGTCAGCATCTATCGGTCTAGGAAGTACTTTGAACTTGCTAGCAAACATATTAGCTATCTGTACATGTTCATGTAACCCATTCACCTTTATAGGCAGACTTTGCCTGTGGTTAAACTTTTTGGTTTCCTTCCAAAATTTTGGAAAATTACATTCCTTTCTGTGCATAGCCAATATGTCTAGTTTTATAGTCTCTTCGTTCCTTTGGCACCAGCGAAGTCTATTTTTAAAATTCTTATGTGTAATAATCATTTTATCATATATTATTCCAGTGGAAGGTTTACCTGCCATTAACCATATTTCAAAATTTAATCTATAAATTTTACGACTTTCCTGAACATGCAGATTCCATCTCGTCACTTGTTTCTTATTCTGGGTATTACCTTGATTATAAGCTTTTCGTACTGAAGCTTTTGCACTTCGTTGCATGATTTCGACTATTTGGCTATACAATTGATCTATAAAAACATAATGTTTACCTAAATTATCAGAATATTTAAAGCTTTCACATTTCTTACATTCTAAAATATCAGTTATGTTATTCCTAACACGAACAGCGAATGCCCGTCTTGCCAGCATGGCCGTCATCAGTGATAGATCCCTCTGCAACTTCGTTGATGTTGCACTTGACACATAATGGAAAATGGTCTGACCACGTGACCTCGTACAACACGTTGATAGATAGTATCGTGTCCCATGCTGCTTGTGTAGTTACACAGTGGTCCAACCACCTATGATTCCATGGGCCTCACTTATAAAGGTAATTTTGTAATATCTGCCCAAATCCATTGCTGCTCGTCACAAAAACTTTTCAACTCATTACCAAAACTAGCAGTGGGATAAGCATTAAAGTCTCCTAAAATGTACACTGCTGAGACGTTAGATTCTTCAGTTATGGCGCTAATTCTTGCTAAACAATTCGTGTATTCGGGAAGCTTATCTAATTCATCTGTAGGCATGTACACATTAAAAACTAAAAATTACCTTAAATTTTACGTAATCCGTATAGCCATAAGTCTGTCATAGAACAATTAACTATACGTCAGAAAATCTAGTTTTTTGGCAAGACCGCCATATGGTCGGCCCCGAAATACGCCAGCTGAAACATCAACAGAAGAAATTGCAGCTCAGGAAAAGTCTTATCTATGGCATGTATAAAATCCAAGTCGTGGGGCAGTAACCACGTTTCCTGCAAAAGTAATATGCCTGCCTTACGACATAAGTCACGAATACATTGAAACGACCTCTTAATTGATTTACAATTAAAAGATATTATTGTGGTATTAATAATAGGCGTATTATTCATCATTGTTTATAGAAACTTTCTTAACATATTTACGATCATGAAAAACTCGATACTTGACACCTTCTGGCCAAAACTAATTTTTTTTAAATACTTCCAATTTATTACGCGATACTTTAATTTTAAATGATTTAAAGGACGTTTCATATTTTTGATTTAAAATTTGCACGTCACCATCGTTACACTCTTGTCCCATGTCACGAATATTAGTCAGCATATCTTGCGCAGTTGTAGTCTTCGCCAACCTCGATACATAAACAAAAGCAGGTATATCTGCCACTGTAATTTTGCATGCGCGCTGAGCGGTACCGCATAAGTTATTTCTTACTACGCGCTTTTTTCTTTGCACGAGTGTAAACTCGGGGTCGTCAAATTGAGTATTAATACCATTTGTATTTGAAGACGTACGGTTCACTGTGATGTGTGTCTTACTTGCATTCGGCACAATAATATCACGGTACGTAGGCGTATTAATCGTAGGTACGGAGTAGTTGTCGGATGGTTCAAGTGAAGGCGTTGGGCGGGGTATGTTTTTCGTCCTTTTCTTCGGAGTCGTCATGGTTGGCACGGTGGACTGATCACCTTTTGTCTTTTTTGTCTCTTTGGTAGATAAAGCCGTATTTATGGACATACGTTAGTCATTTAATTCAGAACTAACACTAGTTTGAAATGTAGTCAGTTCTACTTTAGATGCTACTTCACTACGTAGTGTAGAGAGCTCTGTCTTCATAGCCACTATATCTTTAAGAAGTCTAGTGACGTCTACATGGTCAAAGCTTACTGGTGGCAACCGATTTAAATCACGAGCAACAAACGTAGGCTGGATGGCCGGATCAGTCTCTTTCAAAATTTTGATAATATCTCTGATATTTTTCTTTTTCTTATCTTCTCCTTTCCACAGTACACGTCTAGTCTCCACACATGAATTATTATACAGTAAGGTTTTTCCCGTTTCCACATCCTCATCACTAAAACGAGTAGCGCATATTTGTGTTATACTGAGTTCATTGAGCACATCAATTTTGTTCTGGACAAATGTCAGAAACTTGTTTACTATTAGATTATTACCCGCCATACTTTTATAACATGGGCCTCATGTTAACGTCAAGCCGTGCGGTGTAAGGTAAAGTGTTAAGTGACTAACCGGTCTTATGAATCATCTGACTTGAGTCCACGAACGCTTGTCGCTCGAGTTAATGTTTACAATGTTGCAGATTCGACGTTTTATTTAATTTAATGTCACTAGCTATTATCACTTTTACTTTTATTAACTTTAAACACTTATCACAGTTAGCAAGTAGTTTACTTTATTTTATTAAGAACTGTTTTGTCAAAATGTATTAGCTTTACGGTTAATTTAAATTAAATTAATTAAATTTGCTTGCACAGAGACGGACACGTGTGATCGCGAGACGGACACGTGTGATCGCATTAACTGTCAAGCACGGACTAGAAAAAAATAAGGACTCCGTGTCACCTTACATAACAGTGTAGCACCAAAACAAGCCGATTAACGTGTAAATACATAGCCCCACGCACACACTTACACTACTACAGGCCGATAGGCGGCCATTATGAGAATTGTCATCCTCTCAATAAAATATTTTAAAAAAGCCGTCGTGCGTTGTGGATAAGTGTAAAAACGATACTATATAAGTATTTGTAGCCATATATGATTATTTAAGGGAGAAAAAATTGTGTAATTAGTATCCCCCGTAACCGCACACACACTAGAATAACGGTGCTTCACTTGCTCGTTCGTTATGTTACATTTTGTTCTAGCATCCGAACATAACATAATTAATAATAAATACTAAATATTTTTTAGTTGGGTGGAATATAATAAAATAAAATATAAAAAAATTCATTATTAATGCAGGTGAGTAGATGAACTGTAAATTTTTGAGGACATACACAATCGGGATATATTTTCAATTAGTTTCTATTCATTATTACATTATACTGTAGCTTAAATTTTAATCTTAAACGACTTAAGCGTCCTAAAACCTTAAAGGCATGGACATTAGCAAAAAACATTTAAAACTTGTAGAGAAATAGAGTCAATAAACTGATATTTTAAAATGGGTGAATGCATTTTTTTTTCCAGTATTTTAAGTGAAATGTAAATGTGAGTGATTAAATGGGCCATAAATCGGAAATATCCAATTACCTTACTATTGTAAGTTTTAGAAAACAGTTTACATGAAATAAAAAATGCAAATGGTTATCGTAAATTTTGCCAGTGCATACTTTCCAAGATAACGGCCAAAAGCTTTTTTCACGATCTTCATCTGGATCTGGCAGCATTTTATGTTTTTATGCTATTGTGAGTGACCCTAAGCCTTACAAAAAAAAAAAATATTGAAAATTTAGTGCGGGGTTAAATTCTATTTTTAGTGACCTACTTGATTTTGTTGAATTTTTCTTGCTGACTGTACTTCATAGAACTGTCGTCATTCGAGCCAGGTTGACCGGGTCATACACACATCAGAGCGCTTTTTTAATGGCAGCGCTTTTCAAATAAGTGCACTCCGTCCCGCAAAAATCTTTGCTGGTGCTAGCATTCAATAGGGACAACTACACTACTTATCTTCCAGCACTTGGGATATTATGTACCTGCTTTTATAGACAAGAGACATGGAGCAGTGGCTCCGCTAATATTTCCACAGGGTTCTATTATCGGTCGTTTCTTGTTTCTTATATATATTAACGATCTACCGTTTGTGGTAGATAATAGCCATGAGATTGTATTGTTTGCTGATGATACTTCACTTATTTTTAATGTGAAGTGACGTGAACACTCTCAAAGATAGTGCGTTGGTTTGAGACGAATAATCTGCACTTAGACAGTAAAAAAACAAAGTGTTTACGGTTCATTACACCAAACACAGTGGAGGTACAAACCAACGAGATTGGAACTTGTGGACACTACGGTCTGCTTGAGTATCACGTTAGATAAAAAGCTTCAGGGGATCCACATATTGCCAACTAGCAGATAGACTCCAGTGGGGTCCTTTACACAGTAAGCCGGCTAGATTATGGGTACCACAACGGCGCCTATTTCTGCTGTGAAGCAGTAATGTGTAAACATTACTGTGTTTCAGTCTGAAGGGCGCCGTAGCTAGTTACTGGGCAAACGAGACTTAACATTTTATATCTCAAGATGACGAGCGTAATTGAAGTGCCGCTCAGATTTTTTGAGTTTTTCAAGAATCCTGAGCGGCACTGCATTGTAATGGGTAGCGCGTATCAATTACCATCAGCTAAACGTCCTGCTCGTCACGTCCCTTATTTTTATTTAAAAAAAAAGACAGCTCTGCAGCATATGCCGTTAGAAAGATTAGAGAGAGAGATGACACGAATGTTGCGACCGCTAGATTAGTGTACTTCAGTTATTTTCACAGCATCATGACGTACGGTATTTTACTGTGGGGTCATGCTGCTGACATTGATATAGTGTTGCTCTGCAAAAGAGAGCTGTTCGTGCTATATATCAGCTTGGTTATAGACAGTCTCTCAAAGAAAAATTTAAAGAAATAAATATTATGACTGTTCATTGTCAGTACATTCATGAAAATTTAATATACGTTCACAAAAATCGTCAACTTTTTGCTCTTAATAGTGATTTTCATTATTATAATACTAGAAATAAGGGATTGCTTGTAACTAATTCTAGTAGTCTTCATAAGATACATAATAGCTTTAAGTGTAAATGTTTACACTTTTATATTAAAGTCCCAGCCACCACCAAAAAAATGGCTCTGTCGTAAATCCTACTACTCCACAGCTGAATATCAAGTGATCGGACAGCCTGGGACTAGATAATGATTATTTTATAGCGATAGAAATGACTGTACAATAATGTATATTTTTATTGAAAAGAGCGCAAAAAAAGAATGCTGGGAGAGGTTTTTGCGCCGCTTCTTCTCTCTCAGAGTGCCATTTGTTTCCGAAGCGTTAGTAGTATCTAGTATATTAGAAATGACATCAAAAAGAATTCTAAAGCAATCAATATTAAAAAAATACATACCTTTTTAATAGTCTAAGGTCTGATTTGGCACGGTCAGACCATCGGACGGTGCGTTGGTGTGGGTGGGCACTGCACCAATCGGTCCGCTATCGTACTCGGTGTGGTCCGGATGGCAATAATAATAATTTTGTGCGATGTACCATCGAATATGGTCCATTACCGGACCGGTCCGATGGTTCGGACACACCAAATCCGACTCACTTGGAAGCGGAAATCCTCCAATATATATTACGGAGGATTTCCGCTTAAGTTGAGTTAGCGCCAGGGGCGTGCATTCAATATAGGCAAATAAGCATAGCCTACCTCAATAAAAACCTAAATTAAAATTATATAGCACTAGTGTTATAGATAACTTAGTTTAATTTGGTTCTATTAAATAAACCATTAACCAAACTTCCATTTAACACCCACCCAAGGTATTACCTTAACCTTTGGTAGGCAGTATGACAAACTCATATTAGGAGCGACTCCGTTACATAGAAATTAATTAGAATTATTAGTGTTTGTCCATGGTTATACGACTACAGTACTGTTTACATATCACATTGAAACATTTTCCAAAAACATGTTTACGCAATTTAACAGCATAACGTAAGGTAGCCTACTGGCCTATTACTGGCTCACCGTGTAAATCTTAACGGATTATGTCGCGACTCGCGAGGTATACACTTAAACCAACGATCCCATATCTGTCTCACTCGTTCCCAAATTGCAATAGATAATAATCTGTTTCGTCTGCTGCAGAGATTAGTGCTTTGCCATAATATATTTTTTTATATCTATAATTTTAGGTAGGAATTTTTGAAGTTGTATAAAAATTCTATCCTATACCTTCCAGTACAAACATCTGACTATATCTTCTTCTATGTATATAAAAATGAATTGCTGTTCGTTAGTCTCGCTAAAACTCGAGAACGGCTGGACCGATTTGGCTAATTTTAGTCTTGAATTATTTGTGGAAGTCCAGGGAAGGTTTAAAAGTTGAATAAATATGAAAGTGTTCGGAATTAAATAAAAACAACAATTTTGTTTTTCCTTTGATGTGTCCCCCGTCGTCCGATATTTGTTTTATACGAATATGGACATATTTTCTATGAGAGAATTTATTGATGCACGGTTCGACAGTTATGCTGTGAAACAATTTCATTATGACAACATAATGCATATTTTACGAAATAATTCTTGATGTTATGAAATATTATTGACAAATTAATAAAAAACATTATTTTATTTATTATATACGAACTAATATATTAGAACAACGTCTGTCGGGTCAACTAGTATAAAATAAAAGAATGCATATGGGTACAAGTACATTATCTTACATTTCAAGGGCTTTTTCAATGTAATTTGAAAATGGCAGGGCAGATCCAAATTTCTTTCAGAATTTTGTTTTTTGTGAAAATAAATGCCAGGCATGTATTTAATTTAGTGACTAGAAATGCGATTCGAGGTATTTATATGGTGTTTACACCAGTCATAATATTCGGTAAAAAGGTAAGAAGGTAGGTAAATAAAACAAAAACTTTATTTGAACATAAAAATTAGAATATAATCATTTTCAGTAATTATTTAAAATTATACACTTAAAGTACATTTATAGTAAAATTCAATAAAAAAAATACAAGTGCAGATGAAATACAAAAGAGAAAATATTGTTAAATCGTTGGTTAAATACTCGCTCTTATTAAATGCAATACAAAAAGAAATGTTGATACATGACAAAATCAACGATAAAGTCACTCGATACTGACAAAATAAGGATTGAATCACATTCAAAAATTATCCACTAGTGACTATATAAACTTTTCTTAAACATTTGTTCATTAGCTAGGACCGCTCGTCTAACACATGTTTATATCAAGATTCTATCTAGGTAACACTTGAATACACAAATGTTCCACAGAGAATACACAAATACAAAGTCCTGTAGCGGCCCCAAATGCACTACAAGTAAATGATTTCTCAATTTCAATTCTAAAGAGGTTTCACTCTTTATTGACATCCAAGACACACGCAGGTGTCACACAAGAAACAATAGTGATACAGCATACTTCATAACCTTGATAAGCTATGATGATCATTGTACTGACTTACACATATATTGCCGTTGAGGGATTTCAGAATAAAGTGTTGAGCGGCAGTTCAGTCTTCATGGGAAGCCTATGCACATACTCTATCGCATCTAAAAAACTTTTGAGCTTTCAACATAATTTCTTTACCAGAAATAACGATTTTTTTGCGTTATTTGTGCGCAAATTTGTATAACCGTTTAGGCTGGGCACAGACGATAGACGCGTTAGGGTTTTTTTTCCGTTCGGAAATAATGTGCGCCTTGTTGAATATTTTTGATGTAAGCAGAGCATTCAGATTACCTAATCCGGTATCCGAACGTTTACGCCCAGTTTTACGGTTCCATGTTTGTGCCATAGTCAATGTATCTGAAGTCTTAACAACTAAAATGATTCGAGCGAACAAACGAAAGGGGGCAGTGTACAAAATTTACATCACATCCACTCGATACATTATAAAGCATACAATATGAAAGCGGCGGAGCATATTGAAAATCCACAAGAAATTATGTTTGTGAACAAGATGACAGCCAAGAGTGTCGCGCGTACATGCAACAACTTCAATGATACTCTCTAAAATGTAATCAAGCTTAAAAATACATTTGGAACAAATGTATAAACTGAGCTAATTATACTTATTAGTTTTGTTTTACATACACATAATGTTACGTAACAGTATAAAACCTACCTAGCAACAAGCGAGCGTCGCGCTCGACTCGCGTACTCACTAACATAATATTAATATTAACAACTGGAATCTACGAAAAATACTAGGAGTCAAATCGTTCCCGAACGCAATAATGTAGTGTTAGACGAACTTTGATATTGTTAAATAGTTCCCTCTAAAAAAAGTTATTATTATTAGTAAATCTTTGGTTTATATTAACCTCACGTTTATAGTAACATCATGCGCTGGTGACGTCACACGAGCGGCCCGCTCGCTCTCTCGTAGGCGTTACATTCTCATAATATTTTAAGTAATTAATCACTTTTTACATACTCAATGAACGTAAAATGAAAACAAACCACCTAACTATGACAATAGTAAACATTACACTAGTTGCGTTATTAATAATTAATGTTTACTGATACATTTACTGTCCTAATGCTTAAAAGTAAGATTTTATTATAATAATAAATTATGTTTATAGTATAATATATATGTATAATGTAGCTAACGCCAATTCGCGAAATAGATAAGTTTATATACTCACAAATCTTACACATTATATAAATATAAATTGAACCGATGGTTTGGGTGGACATCTATATGTGCATGCCGTCTGTTAGGTTGTCTTTACTGTTATCATTCTAAATGTACACTGTCCTCCACTAAAATGATCATAAATAGTGATTACAGCTAAAATTAACAACTGTTATACATTATACATAGATTATAAACATTTTAGATAAAATAAATACTTAAATTGATTCACAATAATTGGTTACAAAGAGTAGTACTTAAATGGCTACATATCGTTACTGTAAAGTGTTGTAGAAAATATATGAACACAAAGAGAATATTTAAAACATTGTATACAGTGATAAATGGATTAAACATATTGTGCTAGCCTTTACTAAAATTAAATAAATACTCACATACAGCACTTTTTACTGTGTGTATGTAAAAGGAATTGTTGCTTGTGGTGCTTTGAAAAGTTTATAAAAAAATAAATATCTCATTGTGACCATTTGAATACTTAATGGAATGATATTTAGTTGTTTGTTTATACTTTATAGTTAACAATAGGCCTGTAAACTCATGCATCACTACTACAGCTCAGCACTAAATATGGTTCCTCATGTGTTTGGTCCGTAAGAGAGTGAGTATATAAGCACATGTGCCGTCTGCAGTCAGACACATCCATAGAGCATCACCTCAACCTACCTTGTACACTCAATCATCAACATTATAATATAAATACTATAACATCCCACTACTTTCCTACTTCATACATGTCAATACCAATTAAACTTTTGTATACTTATACAGCTTAATCTCCATTAAAGACACATTGTATGGTCATACATTCGAACGATTATTAGTAATATATTGTAATGTTGTGTGAGAATTATATGTAGCTGATATAACATAATGGTTCGCGCAAACTGACTGTGGCAACTAGACCGAGCACAACCAAATTCAACACCAAACGCACCTAGCACCAAAATTTAGAATTGAACACTAGATAATATATAGTACAAGGACTAGTAAAATGAGTCAATGAAAATATAATAATAGCTGTATTTCATATCTATGGACTTTTTGTTACAAACAACACAAAATTGTGTTCTTGAAACTGAATTGGAGGGTAGAAATCAATTTACTTTCTATAGAAATGAAAAATTGAAAATATTTTACTTGACAAACTTTTTAATAATCAAACGGTATCTATAATGGTAAAATTATTGTAATTTAAGCAATGTATGTAAAAATATGTCCATAGTTAGAAATAAGCGTTTTTTGGATTATATTACAGAGGGAGAGAAATCGGTTTTAGTTGCTCACAGTTAGCGAGAGAACGCCTGAAGCGTGCTTGCGTCGGCAAAGCATTTATAAACAGAATATCTCGTATCAACATACTGATATGAGTCCTGGTCTCTGTGAACAGTGCGAGAGCAATCAGTTGATTGACGCTTGTGTTGGAAATATAAATCAAAAATCAATCAGGATATACTGTGGATCTAGTGATATCTAATATAGTAATGCAATGAAACGTTTCATGAAGAGGTAAAGACATTAAAAACGTCCCAATAGCCCGGGTGATGGTATGGGCGTGTTACGTTTCCCGTTCGAGCCACATGGGTGTTGGTTTAGTAGAGGCCGCAGCCGCGCAGGTTGTTGGCGATGATGACGTCAGTGACAGCGTCGAACACGAACTGGATATTGTTGGTGTCGGTGGCGCAGGTCATGTGGCAGTAGATCTCCTTGGTGGTGGACTTGTTCTTGGCCTCGAACTGTGCCTGGATGTACGCAGCCGCCTCTCCGTACTCTTGTGCACCTTTGTGTGAACATCAACATGTTTTATATAAGCACCAAATAAAAAGAATTTTCATTGAATTGATGCAGCACGATCTGAGGAGTGCGACAGACTCGCCTTGTTGCCGGACGTGTGTTTTGTTTTCTTTATTCCTGATTTTATATAATGTTATTTACGAAAGAGAATAATTTAGTTACATCGTAAAGTATTTTGAAGTGAGTGTTTGTTGTTAGTGAAGTGTGACTTCTTTTTAACCGACTTCAAAAAAGAGGAGGTTATCAATTCGATCGGTATTTCATTTTTAAGTACATATGTACATCGATTACTCTGAGATTTATCATCCGATTTACGTAATTATTTCTTTGTTCGATGCGAAATAGATGCCGTCCTATAAAAATTTTACATAGTTTGGCCCTCGTTTTCACTTTATGAACATTTATATGAAAATTTTTGTCTACCTGGATGACGTGATTGTTTTCTCTGCACGGCTTTTTTTGGAGTTTTCATTCAGGAGGATTTATTATTAACTAACACTAACACTAAAACGAAAAAAATAAGTGGTTTATTTATTTGAATATCTATATAATATAGGTCGCCCGGAATATCTGTACGAAAAACTGAAATGGCGCCATGCCTCAGAAACAAGGTATCCCATCAGAACAGGAAATATTCCAATTACTATTCCCCCTCACCGCACTTCCGCCTTTCGTGGTAGTTTTCGATACGCTGCCACTAAGTGTTGAAACAATATACAACCACGAGTTAGGAATAGTTGTTCCATATATAGTTTTTAAATTAAAATACAAAAACTATTTAGTGAACTATCAAAAAAGATTTACAAATAGGTGGCAAAATAGTGTCACTTATCTTAAAACTGGTAAACTGAATATATATATATATTTACTGAACTGGCTTTATTTTATTTTAATTTTATATTGTAATCGCAACGTTTGTATTATTTGTTGTGTATCAAATTTGTTTTCAACGTTGGTTTTTCTATGTATAAATGATTTGGGTAGGATTTCAGTTTTAAGTAAGTGTCATGCTGTAAGTATATAAAAATTTATCAAACGATTCTAAACCACAGCGCGAGGTCTCGTAATGGGCTACACTGAAAACCAGCGCTGTATCATTTGCTACAGCATACGGTGAGCGATGTCGATGATTGTATTGTTGATTATATAATTATTTTCACTGATATTAATTTACTCAGAGCAATATTGTTATGTTTTACTTTAAGGTGTATAATAAAACTATTTAAATTAATTTGTTTGATGTGAAACAAAAATATGTCTATGTCTATGTCAATTACGTGGTTGAAAGATCGGAAAGAGTCAAAATTAAATAATAAACTAAAACAATAACGTGCAAATCGACGTTTTATAAGTTCGGTAAAGCTCTTGTGATTTCTCTGGTGATAAAAGATAGTATAGGCCGCGGTGATCACATATCGTCCGGAGATACGAATTGTATGCTCTTTATAAAAAGAACCAGTAGGTATTATCCAGATATACATATAAAACGGTATGTATCAGAACATGTAAAATAATCTCGTTTATTCTATTATTACACAAAGGTAAGCCACAGCTTAAAGACTTGTAAAAGAGAGAAACAAGTACAACTCTTGTAACACCATTGGAATCACAATAGCGCTGCCGGCGTTTTAGGTGTGAGAATGCATTTTTTTTGGAGTCGCCCATAAGCACTTACGGCCGTTCCCAATATACTATCTACAGATAGATATAAAGTAATACCTTCTACTGTCAGTAATTATTAGTTGTCAATAATCTGAAGTTGTCCCAATATACCTGATAAGTCATTCTGAATTGCAATTTCCATACAAACTTCTATCGCTGGTAAGCTATACGTCGTCCCATTGGCAGACAACGTGTACGGATAAGGTGAGTTACCGTCGATAAGTTTATTGGGACAGAAAAGTCAACGATAGTTAAGATTTTTATCTCAAGTAAGAGATAGACTGAATATTGGGAACGGCCGTCAATGGTGATGATATCCAATTATGTGACATATCTCTCCATCTCATCTCACTCACTCCATTACTTTAGTTTCCTAATCATAGTTAAAGTTTAAAATTGGAGAAGATTTAACAAGGTACGTCAGTAGGTAATTATTTCTTCTGTGGTCGCTTTCGCTTTTCCCGATTAGCCGATTAGATCAACCTTACAAACATCCAGAATAATATAACTAAATAGATATTTTTGTAACTAATTTTGTGTGCTATTAAAAATCACCTTATAAGCGGGCAGATTAAGTACATATTACTTTACAAGGTTTGAATAAGTGAATCTTCTGTAGCAGTAATATTTATTCTGTGCCCATAACAACTGGGTGGTAATATTAGAATGTGCCTGTTGGTACAAGAGTAGTTCATATTTACCGGAGTACTCTGGGAAGCAGATGGTTAGCGGAGACTTGCGTATCTTCTCCTCGAACAAGTCCTTCTTGTTGAGAAACAGAATAATGCTGGTGTCCGTGAACCACTTGTTGTTGCAGATCGAGTCGAACAGCTTGAGACTCTCTTGCATACGGTTCTATGGAAGCGAAACAAAACAAATTACTAAGGTACAGAGCTATCATACCGTAAATTTTATATTACTTTCACATGTAGACTAAAACGGCGCCTATTTCTGCCGTGTTTCGGTCTGAAGGGCGCCGTAGCTAGTGAAATTACTGGGCAAATGAGGCTTATCATCTTATGTCTCAAGGTGACGAGCGCAATTGTAGTGCCACTCAGAATTTTTGGGTTTTTTGATAATCCTGAGCGGCACTGCATTGTAATGGGCATGGCGTATCAATTACCATCAGCTGAACGTCCTGCTCGTCTAGTCCTTTACTTTCATAAAAAAGAAAGATACCCAAGAAGCAGCTGATATCACACATTCAGTTTGAGAAGCACATCATCAATAAAGTGACTAAATAGTTACCGTTGTCTCGTCTTCGTGCAACACCTGGTCGTACTCGGACATGGCGACACAGAATATGATCGCGGTCACGTCTTCGAAACAGTGGATCCATTTTTTTCTTTCCGACCGTTGACCGCCCACGTCAAATAATCTGAAACCATTTGATGACATTTTAAAACAAAGCTCATTCAAATTTTATGGCAGTATTATCACCAGAGCAATTATCCCACCAGTGGGAGGCTAGATTATGGGCACCACAATGGCGCCTATTTCTACCGTCAAGCAGTAATGTGTAAGCATTACTGTGTTTTTGTCAGAAGGGCGCCGTAGCTAGTGTAATTACTGAGCAAATGAGACTTGACAATTACTTATATCTCAAGGTGACGAGCGCAGTTGTAGTGCCGCTCAGAATTTTTGGGTTTTTCAATAATCATGAGCGTTGAATTGTATTGAAATGGACAAGGTGTATCAATTACCATCAGCTGAACGTCCTTCTCGTCTCGTCCCTTATTTTCATAAAAAATATTGAACTACGGGTATATACATACATAAGTATTAATTTTAATTTCCTTATATTATACAATTCACATGCACATACAAAGTTTTGCTGATAGGAACGACGTTTAGAGTACGCATGGGTCGTAAGTTATGGTATATTCTGTTCAACTCTCACGTTGATTGTATTTGACTGTCATACGAGAATCGTGTAATGATGATTGCTTTCGTCTAAATACGCACGCAACTACCTATGACGTTCAATGTCAAAACAAAATTCAATTATAAATAAAAAACTCACTTCAACTATAAACCTACACAATCATAAATTAAAAATCTTCAAAAACTGTAAAGGAAAAACAGTTTTGATTTTAATGGAATAGAACATTTTGGCGAACGGGCCACCTGGTGGTAAGTGATCACCGCCGCAGAGATTCTCTTGCAACACCAGAAGAATCACAGGCGTGCTGAAGGTCTTTTAAATGTAGGAATGAAAATAAATTTCATAGTTTGGTTATATGCAAGGAAGGAAATCTACCCTGTACAATAATATTTTTTTTTTAATTTGGCGGCCATAGGTAGATAAGGTCGAACTGCTAGGAAACGTAATAATAGTCTATCAAACATTATTGAAATCGTCAGTGAGCAATGTTCTAGTTCTCATTGTGTGTCACAAGCCTTGTTGTGGCTAACAATTGCCGCACAAAAGAGTCTGTGTCATGTTACGCCTGTTGAAATGAATCACAGGTCAAGTGGCACATCATCGAATTTGGTATGGCTAGATCATGGTCCGGCGTCGTTCTCGGTACGGTCTGAATGGCGGCATACCATCGAATATACCGAGGTAAGCCCTGGAACCCTCAAGGAAAACGCAAACGTGGCCGCGAACTGAAAATTGACGAAGCGAATGACATTGGAAAGACATTGAGTGAAATTAAGACTGATGGTCAGGACCGATCGCTAAAGAGATGCACTGTGGATGCCTTCTGCCCCTACTAGCGGATACAGAAACTTAAGTAAGTCATCGAATATGGTCAGGTACCAGACCGTATCTATGGTTCGGCCGTACCAAATCCATCATGTGTCAACACAGGCCACAAGTATTACCGCAGGCTAACACGAGCCACAATATATTTGATAGTAATAATTATAATTAAATATATTATAACTACACTAAATATAGTATAGAAAGTTCGCGAAGTTCTGAAACCGTCTCTCGCACATTAGGACATCTCTTAATGTATAAAGATTACATTAACTTTGATTATGCTCGTGTCAAAGTAATATTCGTACTCAACCTACGAACCGCTTTCATATAACTTGAAAACGGTAAACAGGTAAAGATATTACTATATGTATCTCTTAGTGCGACACAATGTTCTCGCCGCTAAATATTATAGATATAGCACAACAAGGGCACAATATGTTATTTCAACTTGAACTAAGATTAAATGGAACTGAGATAATTTAAGTTAGAAATTTAGTTGAAGTTGCATTGTATCAAAATAATAACCAAAGTTTTCGTAGACATCTTACTATAACATTATCATACAGCGAGCTTTAAGTTAATTGAGTAATAATAACAAACAATATCAACTTAAATTGAATTACATAACATTGTTGATTTAAATATATATACATATATGTAGAGATATAGTAATTATATAATATAGAGAATAATAGAGTAAATACTTGTACTAACTTGAAATTGAGGTTTTTGAATGAGAAATGCACTTCTACGATTCCGGTGGTTTTGACTCTGGTCCTCAGGATATCTTGCTCGGTGGGCTGGTAGTCCCTGGCGCCTAACCGGTCCAAATCGTCCAGGAAACTGTTAAAGAGATACCATTATATTATTAACACTTTCGTGAGATATAATAGGCTTTATTTGTCTAAAACGGGCAAACTCACGGTTTGTCCGAATGACTTTGAATAACGAGGGTCTTTTTACGGCAGTTCCCAATATACTATCTACAGATAGAGATAAATTTATTATCTTCTACTGTCAGTAATTGGCAGTCAATAATCTGAAGCTGTCCCAATATACCCGATAAGTCATTCTTATCGCCTTATATTTGGACGCGTGAATTGAAATTTCCATACAAACTTTTATCGCTGGTAAGCTATACGTCGTCCCGTGGACAGACAGCGTGTACGGATAAGGTGAGTGAGTTACCGTCGAAGTTTATTGGGACAGAAAAGTCAACGATAGTTAGGAATCTTGTCTCATGTAAGAGATAAACTGAATATTGGGAACGGCCGTTAGACGGTGTATCCATAGATAGAATGGACCTAAGCAGAGACCTATAATATGCCCTTTTTTATTGCTGATACTTCAACAAATAATTAATACAAATATTTATTTGTTAATTATATTGGCATTGTTGTCAACGATATAGTCAAAATTTAGCATATTCTTTGTTTATTCTAAGGTATTAGCTTTATACCAAGTTTATTTGTTATTGGCCAAGTGTTATTAATTTATGCGAAGTAAAGTTATTCCAAATTCAATTTTTTTTTGTCTTCATCTTACAATTCTTACTAAAGAATTACATGACAGTGAGAAGTAATTTTAAACTTGCAGTAAGACAGCTGGTAGAATATAATTTTATCACTAGTTTACACACACACAGTACCAAGTCCTGCTCATTGTCGGTACATTTATGAAAATATAATATACTTGTAATAACAATTAAGGCCGGGTTGAACCAACTAACTTTAGCAATAACAATCATGTAAAAGTACCGATTAAGCAAAAAAAGAGTTGCACCAACCCAAGAATTTATAGATGACTTCTTAACTATAATTGGGCTGTAACCGTCCAATCTTCGCCTTATCGCCGTTTTGAATTTCTTACTAATAAGAAATTCAAACTGTAAAAATTCTCCTTAACATAATATGAATATCTTGAATATAACTATATAAAATGGCCTAATAGGTTGTTGACTGAATTAGCGCAGGTGATCTACAATTGTGTACTGTTGTTCTCTGATAGAACTGGTGTATGTTCATAACCTTTAGCGTTGTGTTGAGTGTTGTTACGATATGTTATGTCATTGACAGTCGCTATGGTACATTCATATGAAATATATCAATGTACAGTGCCGTTTACAAGGAACTGTGGAAAAACAATTAACAAAAAAACAACAGACTTCAAAAACACTATTCCAAAACAATAGATATAATATGCATTATGATATTGCGTATTTTTATACAATCTAATTTATTAATCTAATTCTAGTAATAATTAGATAAATATACCGACGAATTGAGAACCGCCTCCGTTTTTGAAGTCGGTTAAAAAGCTTCCTTAGGGGGTTATCGTCGAAGAAAAATGGTGTACTACACCCATCCCACAGACCGGCAACGCTCATGTGATTCCGTTGATGTTTCGGTAATCACATACCATAATTTGACCAATACAGCCGAGTGGTTAGCGACCCTACCTACGAAGCTAGCGGTCCCGGGTACGATTCTCGCTAGGTGGAAACATTTATATTATGAATATGGATGTTTATATGTATTTATATATGTTTAAGTAAGTATATCGTATTAAATATATCGTTGTCCTGCAACCCATAGCAAAGGCTATGCCTAATTTGGGCTAAGATAATTTGTGTAAGTGTGTCAATAAAAAAAATACCCGTACGCCAATTTGTCCTCCTATTACATAAAACGCAACATTTAATGCATACAAGAAATCTGCACTGACTTCGAAGTATTTGAGCCGCTCGTGCTTATTGGCAGACTATACAAAGCCCGATTCATTCTAAGCTGTATAAGTCAAACACATGACGCGTTCTACATCTAACAAGTCCCATATCAATGAATCACAACATTCCGCCATCAGTGATCAAGGCCGATGGACACTTACATCACAATGGCGTGATAGCACTATTAAAACGTGTTATCGTAAAAACTAGGAATATCTAGAGCGAATCGCTTCATGCTGACGAGGATTATAAACTAAGCTTCAAATTGTTTATGATTTGGTGAAGCATTTGAAGTGTCCTACCAGTGGGAAGCTCCTTTGTACCGGATGCCGGCTAGATTATTGATACCACAACGGTGCCTATTTCGGCCTGAAGGGCGCCGTAGCTAGTGAAATTACTGGGCAAATGAGACTTGACATCTTATGTCTCTAGGTGAATAATCCTGAGCGGTATCGCATCGTATAGGGCAGGGCGTATCAATTACCATCAGCTGAACGTCCTGCTCGTCTTGTCCCTTATTTTCATAAAAAAAGTACGGAATGAGTTTCCTTGTGCGGTATTTTCAGGACGATACGATATGGGTACCTCGAGATAAGGAGCATCCCACTGGTTATTGTATTATCATAGCAATTAAAATAAGAAGGAAATTCCAAGAGGTAACGAGTGAGTTTTACATAGACTAACATTATAATAATAATATCAAAAGAACATCAAATTTATCATAACATTATTATTAAATGAGATAATAAACATAATATTATCTCCCGGAAAATGGCAACCTTTTTAACCACGACGTCAATAGCCCTATTCATCACGGCAATTAAAATAAGTATTCCGATCGCAAACAATAAAATATTACGCGGTAAGAGATGTCATTAGCGCTGGTTTGCAATTCGTTACTAGTTGCACGTGATAGACGGCGCGGCCGTACAGTGGGTAAGCGTATTAGACGACACGCAACCACTTGAAACACCTCACCCATCAGTCGTAAACTGTATGACGAATCTATCTCAATGACACCGGCTCACGGAATTGAAATTGGTGAGTCAGTGGAAGGCCTCATCTCGCTTTATAGCTATGTAAATTTATGCTTACAGCAATGTATATAAGACAGCTGTTGTGCCGATATTACTTATGTTTTCATCACGGGCGTTCGTTGCTTTCACAACAAAATCTTTTTATTTTTTTAAACCAAAAATATATTTGAATTAACAAGATTAAAAGGAGAATCATCAAAGCCTCTAAGTATATTTCTAGTATTGCACTGGCTGTTGAGTGTAAGTGACGTAATGAACACCTACCACTGCAGGCGAGAATAAACATTACCCAGGATGCAGGACTTCACACAGTCGTAAACACCATCACACTAAGGCACACAAAAACCTATGTCTGGTCTAATTAGGTGCTAGCAATATTTTTTTGCCGATACGCTATTAACGATAAAAATATCTCTTTTAATTATTTTGCAGTTTGTTCTCGATGAAAAACAGTTCAAGTTAAAAAAAAACAGTCAATACTGTTCTTACAAATCAAAGGTATATTTTCTTCAAATGGTTTTTTAAAAGGATTCTTCTCAACATAAGCAGCTGTACGAATCCGTGGCCGTGTTAATAATGTAAGTGATCCAAAACTTTTTTTTAGAGAAATGAAAACAATATTTTTCATGGAAGAGGAGATCGAAGGAGCTTACATAGGGGTTATCTGATGGTATGTGATCACCGTGGTCTATACTCTCTTGTCACACAAGAGCGTGCAAACTTTATAAAGCGTACAATCAATGCACATATCAATTCGAAACCACTTTGCTACGTGGCGGGCCAGATAAAAATTCAAATATTTTTATTCCAAATAGGATGTGGGACTTATTGAACATCAAAAACTACCACCCATTCCAAAAAAAATGCCCCAGACCTGAGAAGAATGGGCGCGCAACAAACTCAGCGGGCTTTTTGTTTCATCATAAAATATGTTTACATAGTAATATTGTACAATTAAACTTATTATTTAATAGCCTGAGGGCGGTGGCTCCATTCCCAATCTGTGGCATCATTAAGAAATTCATTTATGTTATAGTAACCTTTACCACACAAACGTTTTTTAACAATTCTATTGAACAATTTGTTATGTTTTTTAAAGTGATAACCCCCCTCACTTCTAGGATTAATACACAAATAAAATTTGACAAACAAAATTTTATGAACGATGCGGGACTCGAACCCACGACCAACGGCGTTCCGTGCCGGTGCTCTAACCAAATGAGCTAACCGTTCGAGTGACGTATCGTCATAAAATCTTGTATGCTTTGTTCAATTGTATTGAATATCGTTATACTTATATTTTGAACATTTTCTGGGATCTTGTTGTAAAAGCATATACATCGCCCCACAAAAGACTAATTACTAACTCGACTTAGCCGAATAGTAGGCATTATAAGTTTGTGTCTGTTCCTGGTACGGGGATTCTATGGTGAGTCAACTCTATAGGTAGAATACCTATTGTGCGACCAACGCTTTTGTTTCCTTTTTTTCATGAAAATAAGGGACGAGACGAGCAGGACGTTCAGCTGATGGTAATTGATACACCCTGCCCATTACAATGCAGTGCCGCTCAGGATTCTTGAAAAAGCCCAAAAATTCTGAATGGCACAACTGCGCTCGTCACCTTGAGACATAAGATGTTAAGTCTCATTTGCCCAGTAATTTCACTAGCTGCGGCACCCTTTAGACCAAAACACAGCAATGCTTACACATTACTGCTTCACGGTAGAAATAGGCGCTGTGTCCATAACCTAGCCGGCATCTTGTGCAAAGGTGCCTTCCACTGGTGACTAACTGACGACTAACGGTGGTACTTTATTGTGGTTTATGGTGGTACTTTATTAATTTAAAGCGAAACGGCTTTAAATTAATAACCACAACAGCAACTTGAATTCTCGATTGGCAATCAAGAAAATGTTCACCAAGAGCACTAGAACAACGACGTGTTGGCGATTGGCCAAGAATTTCAATGCTTCGAAAACGAAACCAGCCGATTTGTTAAGTTATTCGTTATTCCAATCGTTACTTCAAGTATATGATGGTCCTAACTTACAAGAGTAAAGTTTAAATACCTCTGAGAGAAATATCTTATTTATAAAATGTACTTATTTGAGAAAATCTGTATTGGGAGATAGCGTTACGCAGTTTAAAGTTCTTTTAAAAAATTCACCAAGAGAATATCTGTACAAACGAAGTATTCAGACGGAATTGGTAATTATCAACTTCAAATAGATCCCATCAATCGCAAAGGCTTTGATGTCCCGTTAAACCATTTTCCACAAATTTTAAAACGATCTGTGCAGGTAATTTTCTGCCTGAATCAATGAGAATTTAACTATTGAATTCCGGAAAGGGAGGAGCTCAGCGTGCCTTGAACTATTTCTAATATTTGACTGCACAGTTTGTTACATAGTTCACCGAAGAACTTAGTTTTAAAGTCTTCTCCGATATTTAAAAATCAATCATACAATCGCAGTTACGAACTACGAAGCACTGTCTGCGTTGTTCGCGTGTTATTGTCGCCCGTATGCAGAAGCTACCTAGGGTGCTGGTAGCTTGTGAGCGACAACGACGTATCGTCCACTCTTGCGTAGCACTGTTGTTTACAAACCTGATTCTCAGTTCTCACTCAAAACGACCGCGATGGCTTCTCGCCGTTGTTTCTTGCTGATTTTTATGGACAAGTGTATAATTTGAATTACCTACCTATATTGTAGAAAATGTATAAGTTATTTGCAGCCCGTTTAAACAAGAGAATAGAAACAGAGATAGAGAAGCACCAACCAACTGAACAAGCAGGATTTAGAAAATGTTTTTTTACAGTCGATCATATCCACACTTTGGAACAAGTAATTAAAAAACATCAAGAACATCAACAACCCTTATATCTAGCTTTCATTGATTATGCAAAGGCCTTCGATTCTATATCCCATGATAGCTTATGGCAAGCACTGGACCATCAAGATATCCCCAAAACTTACACTAACATCTTGAAAGACATCTACAAGAAAAGCATAAGCCGTGTAAAATTTGACAGATTGGAACCAATTATCTAAATATGTAGAGGCGTAAAACAGGGAGACCCGCTATCACCTACAATGTTTATATCAGTCCTACAAGATATAATGATACATCTAGACTGGGATCAAAAAGGCATTAACATAAATGCAAAAACTCTGAATAACCTTAGATTTGCTGATGTAGTAGATATAGTCCTCTTTTCAAGATCAGCTAAACAACTAGAAGAAATGATATCAGAGCTATGTGAAATAAGCTACAGTATAGGATTACAATTAAATACAACAAAAACCAAAGTAATGTCTAACACAATCCAAACTCCTATTCAAGCTGGGAATTCAAAGACCTTAGAATATGTAGATAACTATATATATCTAGGGGAAAATATTTCATTTAGCAAATCCAGAAACAAAGATGAAATTGACAGAAGGATAAACATGACATGGGGTAAGTTCTGGAGCCTAAAAGAAATAATGAAATCAAAACTTCCCTTGAAATTGAAGAAGAGAGTTATGGATGGAAAGAAGCATCATGAATATAAAGCTGAAGGACAAGAAAAGATCAGAAAACATCCGCAATAAAACAAAAGTAATAGATGCCCTTCAACATATGAAAAAACTGAAGTGGAAATGGGCTGGTCATGTGGCCAGATCAATAGATGGACGGTGGACAAAGCTAGAGGACGCCCTAAGGAACGATGGATTGATGAGATCAAAAAAATTGCTGGAGAAAACTGGACTCAGAAAGCAGAGTCAAGAGCAACCTGGAAATTTTTGGAGGAGGCTTATACCCACCAGGGGCCTTAACTATAAAAATATTATTTAAATGTATATATTTCTTATTTTTTTATATTATTATGTTAGTTAAGGAAATAAAAAGGCTTTATTATTATTATTGTAGAAAATGTAATGCTGCTTAGGTACTGAAGCATACACATAATTATATAAGTTACCTATTTGTTATTTATAATAATTAAGTATATATAAATTAAGTATTTGTAATTTTAAATTCCTGTAAATAGTTTTTGTAATACAGGCGATATCTGTTAAAAAACGTGTTACTACTATTATTACTTGTATTTCTAGCTTTTAATGTACACTGGTAACATTCAACTGTAATAATTATGATAGTAACAAATTTTTTATTTGCGTATAAACATGGTATGTTACGATGGAACAATCTTACAGTTTCACATGTTTCGTCATGTTGAATTGGATGCAAATTCAAAGTCTTTTATTTCATGTTGTCATTTCTAATATAGGTACTAGATATTACTACCGCTTCCGACACAAATGACTTGAATATTTAATTTGAATTCGTTAGTCGGCATTTTAAACTACAAAAAAGTGAATTTAGGCAAACCAATCCAAACAAGTAACGTAACTCCTAAAAGTTTTACAGGATCGTATGGTAATGGGGAAACCATAAATAATTAGTAAAGTTAGAGACGGGCACGTAGGCGTTGTGCGCCGTTCTCGGCACCGCTGACGTCAAGACACCGTCAACATAAAATGGGTCACAAGGATGAATTACATTCGGACCAAGTACTCGAGATTCGAAATTCATTATACTATCATTATACAATAATATACTCAATTGGGTTCTAGTTGAAATAACACACGTATTATTTGAGCCAACTATCGTAGAGGAAGTTATTATTACATTGATATGTACAAATGATTATAGTTTTCTGGTTGCCGCACTTTCTTGAATACATTATAGTCGGAAATGTGATTCGAGATCAAAAATGTAAGCAAAGAAATGTCATTGTCAAAATGACAATTCAGAGATTATCAACATTTTTCTGGGTAGTTTTATAATAAACTTATTTTGATTAATAATACATAAAACATAAATACATATATAAAAAAATTACAATGTCTTTATTTGATAATGGTTACCAAACATAAAATAAATAACTTCCATATTATATTCGCTCTCTGGTTAGGGGTCTGAAGAGCTTGATGTGGACGAATCGGAATTGGTTACTTATATAAAAATTTTATCTTCCGCAGCCAACTTGTCCCCAGCAAAAGTTTGATAATTCGATTTTTCTCTTTTTACGATTTCTGGTAACTGAGCTTTTATCATATTATTTTCTTCATACTTTATATTTTTGGAGCTATTCAATAATTTGCAATTTCCGTCGGACAGTTGTGGGGTTCGATTCTAACCTTTGGGATTGGTAAGAGAAATTAAAAAAACGAACTGGATTTTAGCTTTGGCAGTCTGCCCTTTAACCACTTTTCATAATGAGCGAATTTTTCAGTGTTTTTTTGGATTCCAACATTAACAATGCTCCATCTACAAAACCGTCCTCGCTGCCTATATGAGATATTCTAAGACGCACTCTAAGGTTTTTTTTTTATTTGAGTATCAAACCACATTTTCAATGTTGCGTGACTTGTCGCGCTTGCGGGTAGCATATTTAAACTTTATTTATTTTAGGACGATTCTCATCGTGTGTAAAAATCAGGCAGATCAGGATCGGAGTCAACAGTTTGAACAATCTTAAATAATTATAAATATTTTAATCACAACGATAGTCAGAAACCGAATGAACAAAACAATATTGCGATCAGTCATACCTGTCACTACGACCAACATTTTTTATAACATTATTTACGTTTTTCTTCTGTAGATGAGCCAAAAGTTTAGAGCTTCTATCTATTACCAGTCTAAGCAAAGTTTGCACAATAAATTTACATTTTAATTTTTGGATGTTTTTATGATATATTACAAAGAGAAAACGTTGTGCAATATTTAATTATATGTACTTATATAGACGACACTTATAATTTTAAAATGGTATTTTAGTATATTTCAACGCGCACAATGGAAACGGTTTTAATTTTTTGTTGGCAATACCGTTGTTTACATTTTTGATCTCGAATTATATTTCCGACTATAGTAAGCTTGTAGAGTGTCGAGGCCAAATAAGTGGCTTTGAGTTTCTTGCGTCTTGACAAGTTTCATGTAAGATAACAACTTTTCCTAGATGCAGTAAATTCCATAAGACTATTTGGAGAAAAACAATTCTCGATTCAAAATCAGAATATTCTGAAATAAACATAATACAAATGAACACGTATAGGGTTTTCAATTCCATCATTTGGTAGCTCTTTCTGCTTTTGTGTAGAAAGGTGCGACTGTTATCAGTTAAATACAAACGTCATGCAGAACAACTCTCGAATCCTGGGTTGCAATATCAAAGTACCCGTGCAATGGAAATAATAAGAAAATATCTATTTAATTTCTTAGTGCGATATTCAAGATAGTTACAGAAAACTTCATATTTGCAGTTACAAATACAAAATTTTAGTAACAATGTCACAAATTTCAATACGTTTACAAAGTATTTTAATAAAATAAGGAATAGTCGCGTCAATCAATACTATTCGATTGGTTTTATGTTATAGGTTGGGTAGAAAACGAGATTTAATGCGACATTGATCGCGGGTCATTCACAAAAGGGGCCGTAAGCATTGAAAACCAGTGAGCAGGTGTTTGATTGACCATACATGGGCCCAGGTTGAGACAGACAATAATATATTTTATAATTTTAATTACATTTTTACATTCAGTTTGGGACTAAAAATAAAGTGCTTTCAATTGGGCAGTGGAAATTATTTAAAAGAGCACATGCAATTTTTAAATCTTTCATGAGATGTGCGAAAGCGCGATTAAAACACTATGAGCTGGAATTAGAAACAAGACTATGAATAAAATTGGTTATTTAAATATTATATTCTCAGCATATTGGCTTTTTGTAAGTAAAGTAGTCGATATTAAGGTTTTAAAATTTTGCCAGGTACTTACACGCGGTCAGTAATACCGACTTGATATTGAACAATAAGTACGGTCTATAAAGTAATAGCTCGCGAAGTAAATTACTTACAATTGTAATATATCTAAATAAACTCTTTATAATTTTAGCTAACAATCATAAGTTCAGCATTTTTGTATGACAGGATTCAATTGATTGTCCATCAGTTAAGAGTTAATACTATTAAGGAACCCTATTACAGTAAAACCCATGCAAAACATTGTTTATTTACTTTAACATTTGCTTTAATCAAATATTTGATTTGAAAACTGTTATCTCCATTATTCTCTTTTCTCATTCATATTCCTTTCTTATGGTGATCCAACCATATCCAACCGATGAAAAACTTCTACAAAGACAAAAAGGTATTTTATGATTTTTAAAAGCTTTTTAAAATATTACTTACTTTAAATTTTAGCGATATAGGTAAACGATCTATAGATAAAAAATTGACTGGAGAAATATAATACAAAATATTTAAAATAAATGATTCACTCGGGGTATAGAAAAAATACCAAAACAAAATTGTTTTTCAACTGGTTCTCTTTTTGTAGCTTATTAGTGTTTCAACATAAATAAGTACTATTGTACTTATTTATTGTTGGCCAACCAAATAAAGATTTTGGGCCAACCCAAAATCTGAGCTAAATATATTCTAGCCTAATTTTGCTGGCTAGTTACACACATAATACAATTAGTATTCATAAGAAATTAAGAAATACGTAATGACGAGACAAATTGGCCAGCTCTGGTTGCGCAAAAATAATAGGCATTAACAGTACTAGGAGGAACTTATTATTATATTTTACTATTATAATGTTGGGATAAATATTATAATTGCCTATAATAATTTATTGTTCAGCACCGCGACGATAATCGTCAAACGGGAGCTACTGAAAATCAGTGCTGTGACCAATTGTCACAGGTAACCTGAGTAGCATCCCTTTTGACACACACTGCCACACTGCTATATAATATATTGGGATTTATTTATTACTAGCTGACCCGGCAAACGTTGTTTTGCCATAAAAAATATTTTTAGAGTTAGACCGTTTCTTGGACATTTCAACATTACTTTATTTTTCTAAAATAAACTTTACTTAAGTTACTACTTATTACATCAGTTACCTGCCAATAAAAGCCCCTTCAAAATCGGTTCAGCCATTTCAGATTAGCAGGAACAAACAGACAGACAGGCAAAGATTGTAAAAAAAAATATTTTGGTGTATGTACCATATATTCATATACATGTAGTAAAAAACTTTATTTATATGTATAGGTTTGTAAAATATGTTCTATGTTAGTTTTAGTGATAATTTTTCTTATTTGTGTAGCAATGTAATGTTTCATGTGTGAGTCAAATGAAAGATATTATTAATATAAAGTTATCTAAATGTAACTCTCAAATATGATCGCAGCATTGATCGCGCGTCACCCACAATCGGGGAGGTTTCTGCTACAGAGTCAGCGAGTATATGTAACAGGTCCCGGGTGCTCGACTGGTCGCATGACACTCGCAGCGATCAATACCCCGCCGCGCCGCCGCCCACCGACCTAGCTCGCAGGGATTCGACAGGCCATTGTCATTTCACTTCTTCATCAGCGCGTTCAATAGTCGAATCAACAACGTAACTATAACGTACAATGTTACCTTAGAAGGATTATAAGGCATTTATTTTCTCAAAATTGATTCCTTTAGAATTTTTGATGTCATTTCTAATATACTAGATACTACTACCGCTTGCGAAAGAAATGGCGCTCTGAGAGAGAACAAGCGGCGCAACAAACTCACCCAGCATTCTTTTTTTGAGCTCTTTTTAATAAAATATACAATATTGTACAGTCATTTCTATAGCCATAAAATAATCACAAACTGTCCGATCATTTAGATATTAAGCAGTGGAGTAATAGGATTTACGACAGAGGCACTTTGTTATAAAACATTTAAATTTATTTATAGATAATGCCTTACCAGTGGCTGGGACTTTATTATAAAAGTGTATACATTTACCCTTAAAGCAATCCCTTATTTCTAGTGTTATAATAATAATAAAAACGCGTATAATTGGACGTAGTTCCTGCAAAACGTTCCAAGCCACAAATTATTATTAATTAATTATTAAATTTCGTTTATTTCAAAGATTACATATACATTTTTTAGTGGTTGAGACTTCCCAGTAAGTTGTCTTAGGACACTTGTATTGGGAATATCGCGCAACTTCCTTAGCAGATAACTTTTTATTTAGTAAACAATATAAAAATAAACAGAAATGATTAAAAACCAAATTTTACAATTTACAATTAATTGTGTGTGTGTGTGTGTGTGTATGTGTGTGTGTGTGTGTGTGTGTATGTGTGTGTGTGTGTGTGTGTGTGTGTGTGTGAGTGAGTGAGTGAGTGTGTGGATGTGGGTTTGAATTAGACCTTTGATTGGGTCCATCTATGCAATGCGTGTGTTTATCATGTCAGTCTGATCAGAAGATTTTCCACTTCATCATAAGCAAGACAAGTTAGCCAATTATTTAAAGCTTTTCTGCATAGATGTAATGTCATAGGATATATATTTATGACACGATTTATTTTATTATATAAGAACACTGATTGACAGCTAAACTGCCGTTCAGCAAAAGTAGTGCGAACAGTAATGGTATCTGCTACTTTATCATTTCTTCTACTGATCAATTTGGCGTGATCTAGCGGAAGTGACTTGTGGACGGCTGAAATGATGTTAAGAACATAAAGTTTCCTAATTGTCAAAAGATTACAAGTCAAATAGATTGAATCAGTTGGAAATCTTAAAGGTTTGAAGTACATGACCTTGAGAAGTGATCTTTGAGCTCTTTCCAATTCTAAGAGGCTTATCTTAGTTGCACCGCCCCATACCGGGATGCAGTAGGTGATCACTGATTGAGCCAAAGCGATGTATATTTTATTAAGGACTGTGCTATTCATAACGTGCCGCAGAGTTTTAAAAATCCACATAAGTTTTCTCAACCTGGTTATGACCAGTTCGATTTGGGAATGCCAACTTAACCTTTGGTCAATCAGGATGCCGAGATATTTGGTACAATTCAACTTTTCTATAGAGGGACAATTACAATTCAAATCGTGTGAGTTGGAGCATGAGTGGATTCTGATATAGAAGTCTTGAACGGGCTGGTATCTGTCATGTGGAGAGAAACATATATAGTTTGTTTTTGATATATTGAGTGACAATAGATTTTGGTTTAGCCAATTCGAGACTCTTTCAAGGCCCATCTCAGCCTTCCTCTGTACGGCTTCCCACGAGATACCAGAGAAAACAATGGCTGTGTCGTCAGCATAAGTGAATATACTCGCCCCGTCGATCTGGAGGTTACATAGGTCGTTAATATAGATTAAAAAGAGTGTCGGGCCAAGGACGCTGCCCTGCGGTACGCCAAATTTCACATTTTCCTTTGTGCTGTGGTATAGGTCATCCTTAACTTCCTGTATTCGGTCATTTAGGTAGCTCTCTAGGAGAGAGAGGGCTTTGTCACGACTGCCCAGGCCCTCCAATCTGCGCACAAGAATGGGAATAGAAACTGTGTCAAAGGCCTTTTTTAAATCTAGGAAAACTGCGAGACATTTATTGCCCTTGTCCACTTCTCTTACTATAGTTTTTGTTAATCCTAAAATTGCGTCTTGTGTGGAAACACCTTTTCTAAAGCCATATTGACAATTAGAAATAATATTATATTTATTGAAGTATTTAAGAAGTCTATTGTTAATTAATTTTTCTATTATTTTTGAAATAGCAGACAATACAGAGATAGGTCTATAATTGTTTACATCAGTTTTAGTCCCACTCTTGTACACAGGAGTAACAATGGAACGCTTTAGAGAGGAAGGAAAAATACCTGATTTAAAGCAGAGATTAGCCAATCTTGTTATAAGTGGGATCAAGTAATCTTTAGAGAGCTTTAGAAATTTCGTTGAAATTCCGTCCCAGCCAGGAGCGCTTCTAGAGTCAAGACTCATAAGTATGCTGTTGATCTCTTCAGTATCAGTATCAAGTAGTACAAAAGAAGATGAATGAAAATGATGTATAGAGGGACTTTGGTAGGAGTCAGATTGCTCAATAATTGTTTTAGCCAGCTTTTGTCCATTTTCAACAAAGATTCTATTAATCAGATTTACTGAGTTTTGTGGGTCAGGAGTAATATTAAGTAGCTCGATGTTTTTAGTTTTAGGAGGCTTATAATGAGTTATTTCATTTATAGTACTCCAGAGAGCTCTAGGGTGTCTTAGGGACTTATTTATTTGATCTTTGTTGTATTTTATTTTAAGCTTCTTTATGAGGTTAGTGCAATAATTTCGGAAACGTTTGTAGGTTAATTTTAGAATAAGACTCTGTGGGTTTAATCTCAGTTTAATTTGCATATTGTTTCGAAGTTTGATGCAACGCAAAACTCCGGGCGTTATCCATGGCTTCAATATTCTTTTCGACAGTTCGGATCCGGCAAACTACAGGCCTATTGCTATTACCTCCCTACTCTCCAAAATTATGGAGAGCATAATTAACCGCCAGCTCTTGGTATACCTTGAGGGTCACCAGTTGATCAACGACCGGCAGTACGGCTTTCGCCATGGTCGGTCGACTGGCGATCTTCTGGTATACCTAACACACAGATGGGCGGCGGCTATTGAAAGCAAGTGGGAAGGCCTGGCAGTTGGTCTGGATATAGCGAAGGCCTTTGATCGTGTATGGCACAAGGCGCTCCTCGCAAAACTTCCATCATTTGGGCTTCCTGAGAGCTTATGCAAGTGGACCTCCAGCTTCCTCACTGGGCGCAGCATACAGGTCGTTATCGACGGTTATTGCTCGAATCCCAAGCCCGTGAACGCTGGAGTGCCCCAAGGCTGTGTGCTATCTCCCACGCTGTTTCTTCTGCATATCAATGATATGTTGGACACCGCCAACATGCATTGCTATGCAGACGACAGCACTGGTGATGCCGTATACACGGGCCATGCAGGTCTCTCTCGGGAAAACGTCGACCAGTGCCGGGTGAAACTTGTGTCTTCTATCGAGTCCTCTCTCGAGAAGGTCGCGGAATGGGGTAAGTTGAACCTTGTCCAATTTAACCCCCAGAAGACTCAAGTTTGCGCGTTTACCACTAAAAAAACCCCATTTGCCGTATCACCGCTCTTCGAGAACACTTCCCTTAAAGCCTCGCCTAGTATCGGAATACTGGGTCTCGAAATCTCGAGCAATTGCCAATTCCGTGGCCATCTGGAGGGCAAAGCCAAACTGGCTTCAAAGAAACTGGGCGTCATAAATAGAGCACGGCAATACTTCAAGCCGGCCCACATTCTAGCGCTCTACAAAGCGCAGGTCCGGCCTCACATGGAGTATTGCTGTCATCTCTGGTCTGGCGCACCCCAGTATCAGCTCGATCCATTTGACCGCGTGCAACGTAGAGCAGCTCGAATTGTCGGGGACTCAGTGCTCTGTGAACGGCTCGATCTCTTGGCGTTGCGTAGAGACGTCGCTTCATTGTGTGTCTTCTACCGCATTTATCACGGGGAGTGTTCCGAAGAGCTGTTTAACCTGATTCCCACGCCACAAGTTACGATATCATCCCCACCATCTGGATGTGTGGCGGTCCTCCACAGTGCGTTTTCAAGGAGCTTTCTTCCTCGTACCACGAAGCTGTGGAATGAGCTTCCTTGTGCGGTGTTTCCGGGACGATACGACATGGGTACCTTCAAGAAAAGCGCGTACACCTTCCTTAAAGGCCGGCAACGCTCTTGTGATTCCACTGGTGTTGCAGGAGAGTGTGGGCGGCGGTGATCACTTAACACCAGGTGACCCGTACGCTCGTTTGTCCTCCTATTCCATAAAAAAAAAAAAAGTGTGCGATATCACTGAGAGTTTAGTGTTTACTTGGATAGCAGATTTGATCATTTCTACTAAATAATTAGAAAATATAAATTAGGGTCATTAAATATATTTAATTTAGTAACGTTAGTGGATATAAGGGTGCGATATGCTTTGTTAAAATCAGTAGTAGTTTTAATCTTGCGTTTTGACTTTTTTTCATATGTGCTCGATATAGTCAACACCACCATGTTGTGGTCTGTTACTGTAGTATTTAGTACAGCTACATAAGCTTTATTTTCATTCTTTTCTAGTTTGAGAATGACATGATCGATGCAGCTATTCTCTCTCGTGGATGTAGTATGGCCCGGTAAGAGACCATGAAAAGATAGTACATTTAAATATTCAAGCCTATTCCTACGTTCATGGGCTTTTTCAGTCTGAGTAGGTATAAGGTCAATATTTATGTCGCCTAGAATAAATATATTTCTGTGATGCGTGATAGATTCAAGACATGAATTGAGAGAAGAAATAAAGTTATCAGCTTTGTTGTAGGATGGGGATCGACAAATTCCAAGTAAAGTATAATTAGAGGTCACAATCTGAAGTCCAGTTGCTTCACAAAGAGCTAATTCTAGTATTTGGACCTGCAAGTTACTTTTTACATAAACCACCACTCCATCATTTTGATTAAGTAGTCTAACTGTATGATAGGAAGTATAATTTGTCAAAAGAGGGATTGGTTTAGCTAAATTTAGTCTGCATTCAGTTAGGATTAGAATATCAACTTCAAAGCTAAGTTGCGATAACGTTATCTGGATATCATCAATGTTCTTGTATATACTTCTAATGTTTTGAGTAATAATATATAAGTTATTGTGGGAACTACTTACATTTTTAGATAGATCTTGAATATCACATTTTATTGAGGTTGCAGTTTGTATCTCATCTAATTCGTGCAGATTATTTAAACTATCCATAGTGAGTTAATTGTGAATGGTGGTCATAAGACACTGATGTTCTATGTGTGGCCATTTTAGTGTATAATATAAACATGCATATGAGAGTGCTTTTGTTGTGTGATATCTGTGAGAGTAGTTGGAGTGTAGTTATATATATTGACTTTTTACCTTACATAATGCTTTTTAACTTCAGATTAAGATTGTGTGTTTTGAATGTCAGTAGATTAAGTTGTGGGATATATGTTATATTGTGTGTGTAGTGCATGTGTGAGTTATTATTACACAGTAGCAATTTAACATTAATAATATTGAATATACTAGATTTAAAATTAAAAGTGTCCGTTTGAAATTTAATTAATAAAAGTCACAATATATTTTTCTGCAAATCTACTAGACACTGCTCTGATCTTATTATGATTTGTTTATCTCCTTCTTTTTTCCGGAGGAAAATATTGCCATTAGCCACAAACATCACATTTTAAAGAATTCGTGTTTAAAGTTTAATAAACATTGGTGTATTCCATACAAGTGGGTTGGTCTACTAAGTCATGGTGTCATTTAAAGAGTGACAGTAGCGCTGCCATTTTTTGTCAGTCGGTTAATATAAATCACGTGACGTAATTGTGTTTTTACATTAGATTTTTTTCGTAAACGTCACATTTTTATTTTAGTTAACCCGACGTTTCATGAGCTTTCCAGGCCTCGTTTTCAGAAGGACAAGAAAACACAATTACAAGCGTTTTTATCCTTTAAAAGTGATTTATTTAAATGTGTAACACAAAATCACAGAAAATACAGATATTATTATTTATTACACTTGAATTTTTATCTTAACTTATCTCGCTCGTAAAATTACTGCAGGTACTTTACTCTTTTTTAATCTATACTTACTACAAAATAATACTCTTAAATTATTATTTCTATTATAACATTATCTTTGTCTTTGGTTCTCAAAACGCATTTAATGCATCCAATTGTATTGTTTGAAATATAACTAATTGTACACTATTATCATTAAGAGATAATTTTAGCTGGCAATTTTCATAGTACCCGTACGTACATAATCTTTGATACATTCCATTCCGTTACCAAACATTTTAATAAGAACTTCAGTGTAAGATGTTGAGATACATAAGAGAACATAACAGAACACACAAATAACTAAAAATTTAATTTAATACACCTTTACTTCACGGCACCGACTTCAAAGCTATCAATATGTAGCACATACAAAGAATAGTATTTTATTAATATTAAAGGTAAAGGTTTATTAAATTAAATTTTTAGTTATTTGATACTTTTCAGTTTTTGAAGTCGGTTTTTTAAAACATAGTTTTATTTTATTTTTAAGTTTTTAGTGTTAGTTAATAATTATAATATATAATCAACCTGAATGAAAACTCCTAAAAAACGCCGTATGCAAAAAACAATTATATCATGGAGGTACACAAAAATTTCCATAAAAAATGTTCACAAAATGAAAACTTGTAAAATTTTTATGGGACCAAATGGCATCTATTCTGCATCGAACTAAAGCAAATTTCGTAAATCGGATCATAAATCTCAGAATAATCGGTGTACATATAAAAAAATCCAATCGAATTGATAACCTCGTCCTTTTTGAAGTCGGTTAAAAAATAATTATGCAGTTTTCTTTCCCCTTTTACACAACTTTTTTTTTGCAACCAAAAAATTAAATTGCTAGAAATTAACGGTACAACTATTGGTTATTTATACAAATTAGCCAAGCTTAGTAACAATCTCTTTAGACACGGAACCGTTCTCAAGGCACGTTCTCCCACGAGAACAATCCAACTACCTTCCGCAGTGGTTTTCAGGTCGATATGATATTATGAGTATTTTAAAAAACCTATTACAAATTTCAATTATAAGCCCAACCGCCATGAATCGTTTGATATTGCAATGAAGTAATTATTATAGGCGACGGTGATAATGTCCCATCATGTGACAAACACTCGTGTTTTTTTTTTATGAAAATACGAGATGACGAGACGAGCAGGACGTTCAGCTGATGGTAAGGTCATACGCCCTGCCCATTACAATGCAGTACCCAGGATTCTTGGAAAACCCAAAAATTCTGAGCAGCTGCGCTGGTCGCCTTGAGAAATAAGATGTCAGTCTCATTTGCCCAGTAATTTCACTGGCTACGGCGCCCTTCAGACCGAAACACAGCAATGCTTATACATTACTGCTTCACGGCAGAAATAGGCGCCGTTGTGGTACCCACAATCTAGCCGGCATCCTGAGCAAAGGTACCTCCCAATGGTGTTTACTTATTCCATTAAAAAATGGTTGAATGTACAGCCTAGATTAACATTTCCTTAGTCACTATTCACTCTACAAAATTACATGACAAAATCACCTTTTATAACAAACAATTTAGATATTTCAAGGTTTGCCACTGCATCTGTAACACCGCAACGCTTATATTTTACTTCTACACAACAATGATTATCGACAGACGTTGTTAATAAAATACTGTTTTTTATGAATTTGTCAATATTTCATAACATCAAGAAATATTTCGTAAAATGAACACTAAAAATGCTCCCTGTTGTTATAATGAAACTGTTTCACAGCAGAACTGTCAAACCGTGCGTCAATAGATTCTCTCATAGAAAATATGTCCACACAAGACAAATATTGGAAATAAAAATAATTATGGGTCCCAAATCGAAATAAACACTATACTATCTCGTAAGTTTGACTGAACTGCACTCCATGAAGTAAAATAAAATCTGTTCATTAGTTTAGGAGTTCATGGAAAACAAACACCAGGACACATGATTAATCTAAATTAAGATAAGATTTTATCAAATGAGAAAACAGAAACAAGAGGTGATAAACTTTTGAATAGAACACGAGATTTAACCGATCGAGTATAGATTGCATCACCAATCGAATACAAATTTGTTGAACACGATAAACACGACACAGATAGCATAATATACAATTTTGTGACGGTACTCGAAGAAATTATTATATATTCCCAGCATTTCACACGGTTAACCAAATAGCTGTATCTTTATGAGACGTCAAATAATATTTCGCTGTACGAAATACAAGAGGGTAAATATCCAACGGAATATATAGCAAATTACAAGACAAAGCAAAGTGGCGCGACGCAACGGACGAAATCATAAAATAGGATTATCGTGAAAGGGTTTGTGGCGCCGCCGACGCGCGATACGGCTCACAGCATATTACGGAAATGGCATTACATATTACAACAATTTTACTTAATCCTCTATATTTAGTTTTTCCATTTAAGTATATACCTACTATATGTGTTAGTAACAAAACAAAATAGGCAATAATGCGTACTTTTTGGAAAGGGAGGACAAATGAGAATGAAAATTACCTCATGCTGATAAATGATAAGTGATAACTGCCACCAATTCTGACCTTTAAGACAAGTGTATATAATGCCGATCTTGAATGCTAAGGATGAAAGTTCTTTCGACAATCAGGTTGTAACTGGATGTAAGTTACAACCTGATTGTCGTTACAATCGCACTGTGGAAAACACTCACCCTAATGTTGATGATGATTTCAGTTTGTAAAACAATGTCTTAAAAGATGATATCACAAATTAAGCAGGGAATCTGGGCAAGGAAGAAAATGTTGTTTCTAGTCTCTATGCTGTACATGACCAAATCAATCAAAATTTAATAATTGCTTTAACTAACGAAACAATGCTTTGCATATCATTAATACGCAATGCCATTGTACAGCTAGTTAGTGGTATTACGTACAACAAGCTGCCCCTATACTTGAGGTGACTAACGGTTTCGAAATGTGCATGCGGTTCGTACATACGGGGATTGTGACGCAATATAATTGCAAGGGACATGATCCAACGAATAGCAATTTTCCAAGCGTTTGAGCACAATTTACGTAAGAGGCGTTCACGAGACATGTCCCAAGTCGTTGTTTTCCAATTATCAATGCATAAAGTTGAAACTACATATCTGTAGACTGTTTGCTGGCAACTCAATTATAATGCTCTTTTATTTTTGTTATGTTACAATTTAAGGAATTATTTTGTGCCTCTACTTCTACTGTGCGCACGTGTTCGTTGTGAGGATTATTAATCTAATAAAATAATAGTTTAAAAAAACTAAAAAACACGCTTTTTATAGAAAACCGAAGTAAAAAATAGAAAATAAATTTTAATAAATTTAAATTAAGAATAGTGTTACAAAAACATACAAACATACAGGTGAAGCTAATAAAATTCTCGTGTCGCGGTGTTTGTAGTGAAACTCCTCCGAAACGGTTTGATCGACTCTCATGAAATTTTGCGTGCATATTGGGTAGGTCTGAGAATCGAACAACATTTTTCATCCCCCTAAATGTTAAGGGTAGTCCACCCCAATTTTTTTTTAATTTTCTTTTCATTACGATAAAGCATTAAAAATAGATACAACTTCAAATTTTCGCCCTTCTACGATCTACAATTATTTTTGTATCGCGATTTTTATATTATTCTGTTCCATCCACAAATCCGCTATAAGGTTGCAAGATGACAATCGAATACAATAATTATAGCACCTACGATATATTTGGTAGGTTTGAGAATCGGTTGCATCTACTTTTTATACCCCAAAATTTATTTTAATTACTTTATATGGACTATATGAATTATATATTACTTAATTACGTTATAAACAGCAAGCACATCAACCATTTCATCAATACCAAGAGTCCGCTGACATGGACGGCGCAAAATTTATGCCTTTATTATAGATACGATGTGCGACAAGTACTTATTCTTTATTCTCTTGGAGCGACAGAGATAGAGAAAGAATTTGCTGCCAACTTCTCTGTTTGTAATAGTCAAACTACACAAGTAGTCATACCATTTATCGCTCAAGATTTTTTGCAAATAAAAAGGAAGTGTTCAAATGCGTCGATCATATAAGAGGATACTATAGGACATTAAAACGAAAATTGTTTTATTTTTTGAAAACTTTAAGCATAAATATAGTTCTATTAAGTAAAATGTAAAACATATGTATTTTTTTCAGCAGGCTTTTTAAATTTACAGTATTTTTTCATGGTGAAAAAATTTCTGAATGTGGCACTATTTTAATTTCTTATTTTGAGCTAGCTCCTTACTGGATAATTATTTTGGAATAAAATTTAAGTCATTCTATAGGGAAATTAAATTTCAATACACTAAAGCCGCATTATTTGAAAAAAAAAACATTTAATTTTTAAACAACAAAATTCTCTATACTACTGCGTTCGATTGCTCGACATTGCATTTTTGTTATATATAAATCTCCATATAAATCTTCTTAAGTGTGATGCGAATAATCCATGAATGAAGCCAATACCAGTTGTAATAATGTTCAACCATTTCAAATAAATACGTTCACGCAGTGAGTCACGACGATTCAAAGCTCAATGATACATAAGGAGTTCCTTGTTGCAAACAGCATCCGACACGATTTATACGCGCATAAAATCAAACAAGAGCAATCCTATCGGGTTACTGCGGAATATCGTTGATAATGACGGGCTCAAAATCGATAACACTACGTAATGTGCGGTTTGCGTGGGTTGTGCTGTCGAATATAATATGTGCGTTAAGAGAGGTCCTACGAGATTCATTCAGTTCGCTCTGAAGAACTCTTCAAAATTTATTAACCATCATTATAATATTAAATAAAAGGCATTTATTTTCTCAAAATCGGTTCCTTTAGAATTCTTTTTGCTGTAATTTCTAATATACCTACTAGATACTATTACCGCTACGGAAACAAATGGCGCTCTGAAAGAGAAGACGCGGCGCAAGGAACTCTCCAAGCATTCTTTTTTTGAGCTAAATAGTCATAATCTAATCCCAGGCTGTCCGATCACTTAGATATTCAGCTGTGGAGTAGTAGGATTTACGACAGAGCCATTTAAAAAAAAACATTTAGATTTATTCATAGGCAATGCCTGAACAGTGGCTGGGACTTTTTTATAAAAGTGTATACATTTACCCTTAAAGCTGTTATGTATCTTATGAAGCCTACTAGAATTAGTTACAAGCAATCTCTTATTTCTAGTGTTATAATAATGAAAATCACCATTAAGAGCAAAAAGGTGACGATTTTTGTGAACGTATATTAAATATTCATAAATTATCTGACAATGAACAGTTTTACCCGCGATATATACTCACTTTGCAAATAATACACTAGATACAAACTGCTGTGGTTAATACATATTCATAAGCTACCAACTATAGAACTTTCATCCCCCCTTTTCAACCCAAAAAGGTCTAAATATTAAAAACGTTAGTATTATATTTATTTCTTATCAAGTGCCTAAATAGAAATTTTCATGTTATCTTCGATAATGACGAACTTTCATACAAACTTCCACCCCTTATTTAAACCCCGCCAAGCCTATATCCTTTGTCTATCTGTGTACTCAATTTCATCAAAATCGCTTCAGTGGTTTAGGCGTCAAAGCGTAACAAAAAACTTACATTCACATTTATAATGTAGTTTAGCAATGAGAGAGAAAAACGCAGAGCAAAATAAGAAGACACATAGTTACTTTCACATTTATATTACCAGAATATATTTTGAGCTTACTTCGCGCATATAACACACATTTACTATAGTTGTGGTGCCATACAATATCTGAGAGCTAGGAACAGGAGCGTGATACTTTTTATAATTTAAACACCGCGACCGATACGACAATGATATGTCACTAAAGTGTGACAGAGAGCGCAAACACGCCACGAACAATACGAGGGGCGTTTAATAAATAGTGTGAATGGGGTCAAAACTCTTTATTGTTTACGTTACCAAAGAAAGTAAATACTGGACAGTAAAGCTGGAATATTGATAAGATTAAAAATCAATCTCAATTGAGTGCTTACCCAAAAAAAAAAAAAAAAAAAATAAATAAAGCAATATTTGTCGATGAAACGTGACTTAACCACTATGATCCAGAAGCGATATCATTATGAACTGGAAGAGACCAACATCTCCAACCCCTAAGGCGAGTCGTTCAGCCAAGGATCGGAAAGATCATTTTCCCAGTAATTTCACTAGACAAACCGAAACACAGTAATGCTTAAACATTACTGCTTCAAGGCAGAAATAGGCGCCGTTGTGGTACCCATAATCTAGCCGGCATCCTGTGCAAAGGAGCCTCCGACTGGCAAAGTGTCTGATGACATAACTTAGTTCCGAGCAAATATAAACTCTTTGAGAAGGAATTGAATAGAAAATGTTGATTCACGAATGATAATCAAATACCCATCACCGTGCTCTCTCTTCTCCTCTCCATGAAATGCTTTTCGCCGTCTAACCTGTCCGCTCGTTATCGAAATCAGTCGCTTAGGAACGTGCTGTGATTGAGCCACATTTCCCCGTACGCCGGATGAATCAATCTACGCGCACATACTAGCCGGAGTTCGTTTGATTGATCCATTAATTAGTCGATTAAAAGGTTGTTTACGATTGTGATTAAGTAGTAAATCCACCACTGCATATAAAACTTTTCGATATGTGATGTTGATAACTTATAATGCCTAGTACTCGGCTAAGTCGAGTTAGTAAGTGTTTTGTGGGGCGATGTATATGCTTTTACAACAAGATCCCTGAAAATGTTCAAAACAAAAGTAGTACAATATTGAATTGTTAAAAAACTTTTGTGTGGTAAAGGTTACTATAACATAAATGACTTTCTTAATGGTAGCCCGCGTAGTTTGTTGCGCCCATTCTTCTCAGCTCTGAGGCATTCTTTTTGGAATAGGTGTCAGTTTTTGACTTTCAATAAGTGATGTCACATCCTATTTTGAATTAAAATATTTCAATTTGGTACTCTTAAATCCATAGACTTGGAATATATTAGCGTATACACGACCTGACAACTCGATAATGTGTGACCAATTTAGATTTGTCAATGTGAGCGTTAGCTAGTGGTTTAATATTCAAAATAAACTAAGGAGCTAACTTCAAGCGTGGCTGACTCTTTACGAATTGTCAATCAAAATCGGTTACTTGTCTATATCTCCGTTAGAGGTGTCTCTCTCGCACGTTTTGTTTATAGATAGTGTATTGTAAGTCCATTGCTCAAAGCTAAGTCAAAACGGTCAATCTGCACTTCGCAACCCTTAAAACACGCAATAGGTACCCGTCAAGGAATTGAAAATGGAATTGCCAAACACATGCGAGCCTCTGATGACTTGTAATTTTTACAATTTACACCTACGTGTTAAAATTTCGTAACCCTATTAGAGGTTTCAGATGCCTATTGTTAGTACTTATTTAGCGTCTTGAGATGCGTAAGTTGGAGCAAGTGCTCGTAAGCCTCATAGAACTTTCTAGAGAAACTATTCGAAAAATACATAACTTCTTTCGGTTTTCTAACAAAATTATTCTGAATTTTCTTCTTTCATAGGCAAAAGTGCAATCCTACTAATATCATCCCTTTCTTGGCGTGTGTCCGTGCAGAATGGGATGTCACTATGCCAACTTAATGGCTGACAGGCTTGCCCTGCATGTTTCAGGTTTTTATATATATGAAAATAAGAGACAAGACGAGCAGGACGTTCATATGATGGTAATTGATACGCCCTGCCCATTACAATACAGTGACCATCAGGATTCCTGAAAGACCCAAAAATTCTGAGAGGCACTACAACTGCGCTCGTCACCTTGAGACATAAGATGTTAAGTCTCATTTACCCAGTAATTTCACTACATACGGCGCCCTTAAAAAATTTATTGAGATAAAACCTTTAGTTGCGATTGCAACGGGCAACTACTAGTATAATACAAACTTTTTGTTCCAATCGAATCAACGCAGCGTTAAGTTACGACATAGCTGAAAACGTAACACGGCCGCCCCACTGTTTCTTCTACTTAGACCTCCAGGAACTTTAGTCATCACTAGTGCGATATACGCAATGGCCAACGCGCGCCGTTTCGTGATGATGCCGGGGCCTAAGCCTCTGCCTTTACTGGGAAACTCTTGGAGGTTCGCTATAGGTCAGAAGCCGTGGCGGACCCGATCATTGGACACGACACTGTGGACGTTACGAGAACTAGCCGGCGCCGGTGGCGCAGCAAAAGTTGCCAAATTGTTCGGACATCCTGATTTAGTGTTCCCGTTTTGTGCCGACGAAACTGCTAAAATATACAGGCGTGAAGATGCACTACCCCACAGAGCTGTTGCGCCTTGCTTAAAGCACTACAAACAAGAGCTGCGAAAAGATTTCTTCGGAAACGAACCAGGTTTGATTGGAGTGTAAGAGATGATTCATTTATATAATTATTGGAAGACCAAATTCTGATATTGTTTGTGGTGACAATGTACTTTTAGCGTTGTTTTCTTTTTTCATGGGCTGATTTCATCGGCACTTATTTGGTAACTGACATTTTTATGGAAGAGGAAAAGGATAAACAAACGCACTGGTAACTAGATGTTCCAGGTGATTTCGGGAGCGTTGCCGGCCATTTAGGTTGAAGTGTTTTTTGGTATTCATAATAATATGTATACAGGTAAATGGACATTTTGAATTTATGTGGAAGAGTTTCTTGAAATTGTGGGGGCTTTCTTGGTTAAATTTAAGTTTATATCGTTTGGTGACTATAAGTACAGCTTCTGCGTCAGTCGCAAAACATTTAAACTTTCCAGCATGTTTATATTGAATTATTCCTTTTTTTATCTCTATATATATATAATGAAAATGGTCTTTGTTTGAGGCTCAATCATTCCAAATTTATCCTAGATGGTTTATGGCAATTATTTTTGAAATTCCAACGTTCCTTCATTAATTTATTTCCTTTTTAAATTCGCCCAGAGAAGCGGGCGGCAACGGCTAGTTAAATAAATAAATATACCTTTTTCCCGGTTGTAACTAGTTGGTACATATTGTAATTCCTAATAAATTTGGTTTTCGTAAACAGGCACGGTGCTCCGTGGTCTAAGTTTAGATCAAAGGTATCAAAGTCGCTAACAGCTCCGGAAGTGGCTAGATCAAGCGTACAATGCTTGGATGACGTCGCGTCAGATTTTGTTATCAAGTAAGAACATTATTTAACTTAACTATGTCAATTGTTGGTAACTCCTAATTACAATATCGATTAATTTGATACGAGTTAAATATCTTTGCAATAATAACTTATCACGTTAATGCAGAATATAAAAGTATATACAAAGGAAAACGTTAAAAGGTGGAATTACACAAATAAAATTTTAAAACAAAATTATGAACGATGCGGGACTCCAACCCGCGACGACCTCGCGCGTTCCGTGCGAGCGCTCTTCCAACTGAGCCAGCCGTCAACAAATCAAAATTTGCAAGAGCGACATCTCAAGTCAATTTCCTAATATGCAAATATTGGGGTTGAGTAGGTTATCAATTACTGTAAAGTAGATCCTGTAGATAAAGCCACAACCTGAGAGTTGAACAAAGCATACAAGATTTTATCAACGATACTTCGCTCGAACGGTTAGCTCAGTTGGAGAGCGCTCGCACGGAACGCGAGAGCCCGCGGGTTCAAGCCCTGCATCGTTCATAAAATTTTGTTTTCAAATTTTATTTGTGTAATTAATCCCAAAAGTGAGGGTTATCAATTTAATTTAATATAACAAATTGTTTAAAAGGTGAAATTTTTAAATTTACGATACAAAATACGATCGCGTTATCATTACAATTTTATGACTGTGATAGCTGCATATAATGTTATTGTCGCATAGATAACAAATTATCGCCTTAAGGTATACATAAAGAGTTCAATATACCGAGTTCTCACTCAGAGCATGCATATTCATCTCATCTACCAACAACTTAGCGTATAACGTACACAGATGGCGAGAATCACAGTTTAATGGTTGCATCCGTTTTATCAACTGTGTCTGCATTTGGTTCATGCCATCCGCAGTGTTTGAGTCACTGCGGAAAACAACAATCTCGTTCAATGAGCGAACGCGAAACGGAGCGAGTGTTTGTTACGCGAAAAAATTTAAGATTTATCTCAGTGATATATTCAAACAAATAAATAGTAAACATTGTACACGTTGGCAATTCATTTTGTATCTTTTGCAGAATGGAACACATGTTGGATGAAAATAGAGAACTACCGAAGGATTATCTTACTGAGCTTTACAAATGGGCGCTTGAGTGTAAGTACTAAGAGTTACTGAAGGATTTAAAAAGGAGGATGGCGAGAATGGACCCACATAATTTAAAAATTAAGGAATCATCGTACAAGTACCAGTTTAAATTAATTATAAACTAAAGTTTATACAAAAAATATTGACGCAAAGATATGGAAGTCAAAAGATATAAATTATTATAATTTATTAAAAAATAAGTAATCTTGCACTAACGAAACGTTTTCCGCAATTGACACATACATTTTTTTTGACATGACAGTAATTTTTTTAAGGATATTCCGACACCATCAAACTATCTATACCGACTCAAATCAGTATTTCAGTAGTAATTCACAATTAGATTCAATAAGATAATTATCGTTTTTTGATACTAAAATCAGTAGGTAAGAAGTATCTTTAAAAGAATCAATACCTGCATGAAAAAAGAATGGATTGTGAATCCTCAATTATTAGCTGTTGGTCAACCTTCGACATGTATACTATATTATCTCTTAGCAGACAGTAATTAGGTATAGACATACAACAGATACAAATTATTGATTGAATTGATTGATTAATAAATTTAGGTTATATTTTACTTTTAGGTATATCTCTTTTCTCCCACTTTTTTAGACTTACTTACGATTGGCTTTTTTCTTAGTTTTGTTACGTTCTACAATTATTAATAAGTTTCCACGATGTACGCCACTTCTTTCAGTGGGTCCCAAAATACATACATTCTAGTCATCCTCCTGTACTCAATATGTAACGTATATTAACATGTTAATTGTTGTAGCTGTTGGTGCGTGGGCCTTAGGTACCAGATTGGGATGCTTAGACGAACACGATACTACTGCAAAGGAAATTATAAAAAACATCCACGGGTTCTTTCACAGCGTGCCCGAATTGGAGCTATCAGCTCCTTTATGGAGACTGTACTCTACTGCTGCATATAAAACTTATGTGAACGCTTTAGACTCGTTTCGAATACTTTGTTTACAACGATTCACTGACAAAGGAGTCTGCGCACACGTGTCTAAGACTTATGGCGAAAAGGCAGCAAGCATATTAGCATTGGATTTGCTTTTGGTTGGAGTTGACACCACCGCTGCTGCCGCGGCAAGTTCTATTTATTTGTTATCAAAAAATATCAGAGCTCAAAAACGTCTCCAAAAAGAGTTAGATGGACATTTTCCTAGTGGCCGAAGTTTAATCAGCAAAGATTTAGATCAACTACCTTATTTGCGTGCATGCCTCAAAGAAGCCCTTAGGTAAGTGAAAATATTTACCAACTAAGTGACCTATATTCTCTATTGATTTACGTAAATTTTAGAGGTTACATAATATGGTAAACTTTGAAGTTTTTGTTTATTTAAAAATTTGTTTTCTTTTTTTGCAAATAACGTTAGTGTTAAGGAGATTAAATTCCCTAAACAATGACGTAAATTTTATTTCAAAATAATTACGCTAGCTATGGAGCTAACTCGGCACAATATTTTAATATGGTCAACAACTATTTTCACCATGAAAAACTACTGTAAATTTTAAAATCCTACGTCAATTTAGTACCTACCTACATTATTATGTAGATTGAAAAAAAAAAAACTTTTTCCATTTTATGTACTTCATAGAACTAGATTTTGTAATTAGTAGTAGACATTGTAAGATTCTTTATTTATTTTTCGGCATTAATGCCTCAACGAGAATCTTACAATCAACAAAGTTAACTCTCACCACGAAACCCCCGGTACCTCGTCCGCCACGTACTAATGTGTTTTCGGTTTTTCAAATTCAAGTTTATTCAACGTTTTATAAGGTCTGTAACGCTCTTCTCATTCCTCTGGTGTTTATGAAGAGATTATGATTATTACTAAATAATGTCCTATAGAGTCGTTGTGTTTGCCTTATCCTTTATTATGCGGATAGTAATAACATTGTAACACTGCGCAAAACACGTAGATAGCCCACACTGTTGTACAGAAAGCTAACAAACTTAGATTCATATAATGTTTTATTCAGTGGCCGAGGCGGGTTCGCAATGCAGACACTGAACAACTTAAATCTTTTGCAATTTAAAACCCACCGCATGAATAACTCAACTTTGGTGAAGAATTTCAAAAGCTAACATTATTTTTAAATCTCTTTTTCGCGTGATTTACAACGAAACACGTGACCATAAACAGACGACGTCTATGTTTGGACATAATACTTATATTATACATAGATTGTTTGTTAGTAATTTTGCAAAGTAAGCTACACATTTTAATATAGCTTTTACTTTTTTTACCATCAATATCAAGAGGTAAATGAGAAATCGTGAAACACACTCACAGGAGTCCTGAATGATTTAAAAAAGCTTTGGGTTAAATATTTATATAACCCAAAGCCAAAGCCGCTAGAAGTAGAGTATTTTATACTTTTTGTAATAACTTAGGATTTGGAAATACAGTCCCACTTAAATTAACTATAGTGTATATTTACAGAATCAAGCCTGTTATACTAGGAAACGGAAGATGCATTCAGTCTGACACTATTATATCTGGCTATGAAGTGCCGAAAGGAGTAAGTAACAATCTTGTATATCTTAATATATATATAAATTACGTGACATGTTGTTTGTCCGCGATGGTATCCTAAACTAATGAACGGATTTTATTGGGGATTCCTTCATGAAGTGAAGTTTTGTCCAACTTGAGAGATAGGATAGTTTTTATTTCAATTTGGGACCCATAATTATTTTTATTTTTAACATTTAGTTTTGTATGGACATGTTTTCTATGAGAGAATTTAGTGACGCACGGTTTGACAGTTCCGTTATGAAACAATTTATGTTGTGAAATATTATTGGCAAATTCCTATAAAACAGTATTTTATTATCTACAGAACAACGTCTGTCGGGTCAGCTAATATATATATATTCTGAATCTCGGAAACGGCTCCAACGATTTTAATGAAATTGAATATACATGGGATTTCGGGGGCGATAAATCGATCTAGCTAGGTTTCAATTTTAAAAAATTGTAGTTTTATCCGTGTTTAAATGAGAAACATCTACAATAACATTAAAATACAAAGGTAAATTTCGTCACTATATACAAGACTATAATAGCTCAGATAGGACATTGGGTGATCCGGAAGGCAAACCCCGGTTTGAATCCAGATGTCATATTAGTTTTTTTTTCTTCAAGCTTTGTACCTTCTTAAAAATCCGAGCAAGACTCGGTCGTCCAGATGTTAATGATATGTATTAATTGAAAAAAAAAACACAAACAATAAATTACACTTTTTTATAAGACCTAATACCAGACCATAACTTACCTTAGCTATTCAACAAAGAATCTCCTACGAGAAATTTTAGATTAGCAATAATGCTGTTATTTCAGCAAACAGGGAATACGCTTTATAAAATTTTCAACATTATTATCTATGTATATAAAAATGAATTGCTGTTCGTTAGTCTCGCTAAAACTCGAGAATGGCTGGACCGATTTGGCTAATTTTGGTCTTAAATTAATTGTGGAATTCCAGAGAAGGTTTAAAAGGTGAATAAATATGAAAATGCTCGGAATTAAATAAAAAGAATGATTTTGATTTGTCTTTGATGTGTCCCCCGTCGTTCAGAAACAAAATTAAAATAATAGTTTAAATTGAATAAAACTAATTAGTATTTTTATATCTTTCTAACTTTCTCAGGAGGTAAAAAATAAACTTAATTTTAGCTAACTTTAGTTGGTATATTAACTATCTATCAGATTATTTTTATGTAGATTGATAAATCCTTAGTTTTCTCACAAATTCAATTTCTGAACGCATTTTGTTTTGAACGAATTTTGTCAAAAAATAAAGTTTCTGAACCTAGCCGAACCACAAAACAAAACAAAAAATAATAGTTTATCAGAAAGCTTTAAATTGGTTGACAGACTGTATCATAACTGTGTGTGTCTGTCAATATCAAATTGAAAACTTATAAATAGCCAGTATTTCAGGAAAATTCTTTTTGTAAGCAAGCAACATCATGTGTAATTAATCGAAAATAAAATTTTTAAGTTTATTTTATACAAAAATGTAGGTCTTTTATTTATCGATTGAGGCAGTTCGAAGTCTGCCGGTTCAGCTAGTAACGTAATAAAAATTAAAAACGCTCTTCGCAACGTTCAAACAAATTTTTGAAATAATATTCAGAACAATAATATCTGACCTGTTTGAACGCCGCCATGTTCGCGAGCCTTGGATGACGTCACAAGCTACGCTCAGTGTTTGTTTACTATTAATGTTACCAGATACAGTAGTTTTATACCGATGTTCAGTATTAATAAACGTTCAAGTCATGGAAAAGCTTGAAAAAAATTGCCGGCGTACAAAGTACACATGTCAGAAGTGAAACCTGCATTGTTCATGAACCTCGAACCTGCATTTGAACTCCTGGTACAGGTTACAGCGTAGGATAACACATGATTTCAACCGCTATGAAAGACATTACTATCACCGCTACTATATTTATGTTCTCTCTTGGTGTCCATGTAGTAATACGTCGTGCGCTCATGACGTCATCGTCGGAATACTATTACGGTATACTCACGTCATACATATGACAATATATACTTCAACTAAGACCGCCTGGTACCACAACCCTGTATAATGCTTCCTACCTCATTTTCCCCCACGTTAAAACATTTGTTAGGTATAAGCCTTGCACAAAATAGTAAAAAAAGACCAGACATAAATACATTTTTTTCTAATGTGACCAGAAAGCTAGAATAATTGGACTATTGAGAACATGTTATGATTGAAAGTGATGAGTGCCATTGCGATGCCGCTCAGAATTTTGTGCTCAATCTGGAATCCTGTGCTGCATTGAAACTGAGAAATCAGTTAAAAGATTAACCAATGGCTACCTAGTTATAGAATAACTATTAACATATAATAGGAATTTTAATTCACAACAACTACATTTTTTTCATATCTAGTACTTTGCAGTCTCACGTTGTGTTCCCGCATTACATCATGTCAAATGAAGAGCGATACTTTCCATCCCCTGACCATTTTGTACCGGAGAGGTGGTTGAGAGGGACGAACACTCCAAATGATACATTGAAATGTATAGATGACAGTTCAAGACATGAACATGAAATGGCATTACATATTTGTAAGAGACAGAGAGAGATAGGCATACATCCGTTTGCATCGCTTCCCTTCGGCTACGGGCGGCGAATGTGTATCGGAAAAAGGTTTGCTGAAGTCGAACTTCTTCTGCTGTTGGCCAGGGTATGTGCGTTACTTCATTTTCTTTACCATTAATAGTCTAAAACAGCTAGTAGTTTTTGGCTCACCTTTTTTCTATCTGTCTAATGAAAATAGTAATACTTAACTAGGTTCTATATTACCGTAACAAAAGTAAGGATTTTAAAATATTTTTTTATGGAAAAAGAAGACAAATGAGCGTACGAGTCCCTTGATTTTAAGTGCATAAAAGGAATCACAGGAGCGTTGCTGGTCTTTAAAAAATAAGAACGCGCTTTTTTCAATGTACCCATGCCGTATCGAGGTAGACACCGCGCAATAGGTCATTCCATAGTTTGGTTGCACGTTGACGAGAGGAGAGTTGAGAAGAGGAACCCCAGACATCGAGATTATGTGGATTTCCTTGTGTCGTGTGTTGTTAGGTACTCTAATTTTGGAGTTCCAAATTTTCCTATGAAGATTCATAGTTATGAAGAAGACTGTAAAAGGGGAAAATGTGAATTTTGAAAGTCACATATGAAGACACCTGTCTACTTCCCACACTGGCTTAGATTCTTGGGCCGTTAAATGTATAAAATGCTATGTCATAGAATATAAAAAGCTGAGCTGCATGATTTCCGCAAGGATCATTCCAGTGCTTTGTAAGAGTACGGAGTACGTGGCGGCACATAATCAATTCTGTAACAGGCAGGGGTGATTACCCACCACAAGTGAAGACCATTTTCTTTCGTTGACGTCAGACACTTAAAAACATCAAGACGTTACCAGAATTACGTCTGCGAGAGGTGATTATTTATCTCAACTTACAGGTATTCATGAATTACGACGTATCATGGCGACACAACGAGCTTACGTATAGTGTCACCCCAACGTACGTGCCCAACGAACCACTGCAGTTTCGACTCGATCGAAGGGTGCCTAGTCAAGCTTCCAGCACCGTGACACTAAAGTGACGGTAGTTATGAAATAAACATAACATGACCCTCTCAGCGTTCATGTTGAAGTCTCATTTAATATTGTAATCATGTTAGGACGTTTTATAAATGCCTATTATCTTACCAAAATTGTCCCAATATAAACTGATTTATTGATTTTTTTTACCTTCATATAATAATATGTAGCTGTAATATGTAGAATATAAATATATTGTGTTTTAGGCTTTTTAATTTAATCCAACTACATTTTTTGTACATTCTGGGCACATATCTTGTTAGTAAGTGTTCGCGCCATTTCCTTAAAATGCCTAACCTTAAGCGTGAAGGGTGAAGAATGGGAACCACTTCATTCGTCAGCTTATAAAGCAAGATCGGCAGTGTTCGAATGAAACTTCGATTCGATTGGTATTAGCAGAGCCGCCTCAATATAATTACTAACTAGTAATCTAAGTGTTGTGTTTCGTATGTGAACAAGTGAGACATTTTGGAGCACTAAGAGCAGAGCAAGTAAGCCCCCTAGTGGTGTAGTCACGTTTTCTAGTTTTCTTCATATATTTATTTTGTATACCCTCAAAAATAAAAACTAAAAACCTACGAACAATTCGAGTTCAGTGCACAGGTACAGCAGTATCAATTAGTATAACAATAAAACATCACTCACTATTTGGCGGAGTCGTTCAGCTGGTACTCGTTGGAGCGTCCGAAGCACTCCTGCACGCCCGCGTCTGCCCACAGCCTCTTCATGGCGGCGAGCAGCTCCTCGCTGAACGGCTCCGTGTCCTCCATCCGTTGGATCACGTCGAACACCATCTTGCCATCGCTCTACAACAACGATGGTTTTATCATAGATAATTTATACGTCTAGATAGAGTCTCTTGCTGTTAGACAACCGATAAAAACAGGCCAGGTTTTATATATTAGTGTGCGTGACAAGCTACGTCTTACACTAACGATTTGTATGACAGTTGGTGTTAGTGTGCGAGAATTGCTCAAAATAGAGGTTATTTCTTAATTCTAATTATTCGATGTATTCACAACAGTCATAGTTTATCTATACGTATACATGATCTAAGGTTTTATACATGAAAGAGATGGAACACAGGCAAGAGGCTAACGTGACTGAAGCTTTTGAAGTGGTGAAACGATTGTTTCTCGAATCTCAATGGGCGATTGCCCATTGAGATTCGCAACACCAGGGGACAAGAGATGTGTTGTCGGCCTTTGAGTTGGGACAATGCTCTAACGGCCGTTCCCAATATTGAGTCTATCTCTTACTTGAGATAAAAATCGTATTACTATCGTTGAATTTTCTGTCCCAATAAATTTATCGACGGTCACTCACCTTATCCGTACACGCTGTCTGTCAATGGGACGACGTATAAGCTTACCAGCGATAGAAGTTTGACATATCGGGTATATTGGGACAGCTTCAGATTATTGACAGCTAATTACTGATAGTAGCAGGTAGTAATTTATTTCTATCTGTAGATAGTATATTGGGCACGGCCGTAAGTAACAACCGACTGTCACTGTCCTCTTGCATATGTCGTTAGCGTTCAACAATTTAATTGATTTTATGTTTTTTTATTAATTCCTTTTCTAAAGTGAGACTAGCCTATGTTACTTATGGCGTAGACACGATAACGATGTATACGAGATATTTTTACCATGCTACTACTAAACATGAAAGTATATGAAGTTCATTTTAGGTAAGTTTATACGTTACTACTTGTTCTGCACTTAACTAAAACTTTATATGAAAATATTTTCACTGAATTAATTAATATAATCATAGTTAAAAAAATGTTAAACATCGGTCACGATCATTTATCTTGAGTCGGTTTTTTGTGCTGGTAACATCTTTAAACAAGCATTTAGGTAACGGATTTTTATCACGCAGTTAAGCCACGCCCACACGTTACGATCTTTATTTAATTTATCGCCTTATAATTACTATCGTTCAATTGCGCAGAACGAACAGTGCGCGACCGCTTATAAAATAACAATATAAATCGACCGCCCAAAGACCTTATCTGTCAGGAAAAATTGATGATATTTAAATTGCAACCAACTTATCTACTATTATGCTTCAACAAAAGCGAAAGTTTTACATAACAAATGCGTCCAAGTCAATAACAGTACACGATAACTGTGTTCAGCTGATGGCTGATAGGCAGATAACGACGACATCGCACCGCGCCGCGTCGTGTCAACATAGCTTTAGCGGTGATAACATAATCTACATGTCCATGTTTGATGTTCCCACAATTTACCTTGAAAGGTGCGTACAGACTGGTGAAATGTAATATTTTTTTAAATGAAAATAAGGAACGAGACGAGTAGGACGTTCAGCTGATGGTAATTGATACGCCTTACCCATTACAATGCAGTGCCGCTCAGGATTCTTGAAAAAGCCCAAAAATTCTGAGCGGCACTACAACTGCGCTTGTCTACTTGAGGCGTCAGATGTTAAGTCTCATTTGCCCAGTAATGTCACGGCTACGGCGCCCTTCAAACCGAAACACAATAATGTTTACACATTACTGCTACACGGCAGAAAACGGCGCCGTTGTGGTACCCATAATCTAGCCGGCATCCTGTGCAGAGGAGCCTCCCACTGGTATCTAGCCGGCATCAAATGTAACATTCTACCTTTCATTGCATATTCGCTCCAAGCGTGGACGGATAGCGCATTCACTGCGAACCTCCCGCGTACGTCTGTAACCGCCATTCCGCCGCGAACGCGCCAAATGACGGGTCGCTTCGCGCGCGGCTTGTAATGCAAGAAGCGTGCGCATGGAATGTACATTTCGCATTCACAATACACCAAAACTATGAGAAATTGTTACAAAGTGTTGATACCTTTCATGATACATTGCAGCGATGTTTACGACGAATTCTTTCATTGCATGGTACGTTACATATTATGTTTCACCAATCTGTAGTCTGTACGCACCAACAGACGGAAACAGCACTCCCATTTATTATCATAGTTATTCGTTAAATTTAGTGGCCATTTTTTTCGACACAAACGTTCTCCACTCTTTTTTCCTTATTTTTTAATCCCAGATCAGAATAATTTCCAAATAAGATCAATATCATCATTTACAGTGCATCTCGTTCTCATTATCGTTTTGCTTTTTCTTATTTATTATTTGTAAGTGCTAGGAATAAATACCCAATCCTATCAAAAAATTTTGTTCGAACGTTAAATTTATGAAATTTATAAATATTAACAATGAAGATTTTTCTTCAATTAATTTAAATTAAGTTATTTGACAAGGGAGGACAACTCTTGCAATATCATACAAAATAGGCAACATTCACCAAATATAAATGTTACTGCTATAGATAATCATAATATAAAGCTCATAAATATTGTTCACCAGAATATACAAGGTATCTCAAGTAAGAAATTAGAAATTGAACTGTTTTTGAGCTGCTGTAATATAGATATATTATGTATTACAGAACATTGGCGTACGAGGCATCAGCTCCAGTTTAGTTTTAGAGAACATAAAGTAGTCAGTTCGTTTTGTAGAAGTAGGGCAATACATGGAGGTTCCCTAATTATTATTAATAATAGATTAAAATGTAAAAATAGAAGAGATATTGTTAATCTCTCTATAGAACAACTAATTGAGATAGCTTGTATAGAACTAGAGCAATTTATTATTGTAAGTGTATACCGCCCCCCCACTGCATCATATGAACAATTCCAACATAGAATGGAGGAGGTACTATCAAAATTTAGCAAAACTAGCAAGTCAATTATAGTGTGTGGAGATTTTAATATAAACTTGCTTGAACCTTCGGCCAATTGTACTAGCCTTATAAATTTATTTCAAAGTTTTAATTTGTTCAATGTATTTTGGGAACCTACTAGAATGACTTCTACAACAGCAACCTGTTTAGATAATATTTTTACAGATGTTACTATTACTAGTAAACTCATAATTAATAATCTTCAGTCCGACCATAGTGGGCAACTTATAATACTAAATACAAGATTGGACAATGTCAGACCAAAAAAGGTGACGATTATACCAGTTACAGGTAGCCGTCTTGAGAGGTTAAGAAATAATTTGGTAAATACGATACCATTTTTACACTGTGGTGAAACTGCTAATTTTCACTACAACTTAGTCTTCAATTCCTTCTGTGAGGAATTTGACAGGATTTTTACTCCAGTAACGGTGACAGTAAACAACAAACATAGTTTTAATGATTGGGCAACAATGGGTATCCACAAAAGTCGTAAACGCTTATATGACCTTTATTATGAGAAACATTACAATAATAGTGAAGAATTTAAAATATATGTAAAAAAATACTCCAAGCTCTTTAAAATAGTTTGTCATGAAGCGAAAACACGTTTCATTGCAGATAAAATTAAAAACAGTAATAATAAAGTAAAAGCGACTTGGAGTGTAATTAACAATGAAACTGGTAGATCGAATTGCCGTAACACCTCTATCTGTTTAAATATTAATAATCGCGTTATAAATTCGGAAATAGAAATTGCAAGTGAATTTAATAAATACTTCTCCGAAATCCCGATTGTCACGACCAAATACCTTAACTCTTCGCCAAAAGCAGCATATGATATGCTTAAATTACACGTACCAGTATCTTCTACTGACTTGAAATTTAAGTATGTTACAGGAAGCGATATAATAAAAATCTTCAAATTAATTAACCTAAAAAATACAAAAGACCTATGGGGCCATTCGACTAATATTGTTAAATACATACTTGACATTAAAGCACCTGAATTAGCAATAATATTTAATGAATGCATAGATGAGGGTGTGTTCCCTGACCTCATGAAATACAGCAAAGATATACCTTTGTTTAAATCGGGCAGTTCTTTTGACCCTGCTAATTTCAGACCTATTTCAGACCTATTTCAGTGCTGTCTGTTTTTACTAAAACTTTTGAAAAACTTTTGCTTCAACAGCTACAAATGCATTTTTGTAAATTAATGAACAAAAATCAGTTAGGTTTCACTAGGGGCTTATCAACAATTAATGCGGGTACTAGACTCATTGAGCACATCTTTGACGCCTGGGAAGAGTCACATGATGCATTGGGCATTTTTTGTGATTTGTCAAAAGCATTTGACTGCGTCCACCATGAAACTTTGCTCCTAAAACTAAAGCATTATGTAGTGAAAAATAGAGCCCTAAATCTGTTAAAATCATATTTAAGCGAAAGAGTTCAGATAGTCGATGTAAATGGCAAACGGTCTTCGGGTAAACCTGTGGAAATAGGTGTTCCACAGGGTTCTATTCTCAGTCCTTTCTTGTTTCTTATATATATTAACGATCTACCATTTGTGGTAGATGATAGCCATGAGATTGTATTGTTTGCTGATAATACTTCACTTATTTTTAAAGTGAAGCGACGTGCGGATATTGATGACGAGGTAAGCAATGCACTCTCAAAGATAGCGGAGGTACAAATCAACGTACTTATATATGACCAGAGATTGGAACTTGTGGACACTACGGTCTTCTTGGGTATCACGTTAGATAAAAAGCTTCAGTGGGGTCCACATATTACCCATCTAGCAGATAGACTCAGCTCTGCGGCATATGCAGTTAGAAAGATTAGAGAGTACACGAATGTTGCGACCGCTAGATTAGTGTACTTTAGTTATTTTCACAGCATCATGACGTACGGTATATTACTATGGGGTCATGCTGCTGACATTGATATAGTGTTTGCACTGCAAAAGAGAGCTGTTCGTGTTATATATCGGCTTGGTTATAGACAGTCTCTCAAAGAAAAATTTAAAGAAATAAATATTACGACTGTTCATTGTCAGTACATTTATGAAAATTTAATATATGTTCACAAAAATCGTCACCTTTTTGCTCTTAATAGTGATTTTCATTATTATAACACTAGAAATGAGGGATTGCTTGTAACTTATTCTAGTAGGCTTCATAAGATACATAATAGCTTTAAGAGTAAATGTATACACTTCTACAATAAAGTCCCAGCCACTGTTCAGGCATTATAGGCAGGCTATAAATAAATTTAAATGTTTTATAAAAAAATGGCTCTGTCGTAAATCCTATTACTCCACTGCTGAATATCTAAATGATCGGACAGCCTGGGACTAGATTGTGATTATTTTATAGCGATAGAAATGACTGTACAATATTGTATATTTTTATTAGAGCGCAAAAAAAAGAATGCTGGGAGAGTTTCTTGCGCCGCTTCTTCTCTCTCAGAGCGCCATTTGTTTCCGAAGCGGTAGTAGTATCTAGTAGTATAAGAAATGACATCAAAAAGAATTCTAAAGGAATCAAGTTTGAGAAAATAAATGCCTTTTATGTGTTTATTTAAAGCTTACGCCTGTTAACGGTCTATTAACAATTACATAACTTTATTTAGCCTTTACTTATTATATAAACTAGGCAAAGCCCGTACTATGGGTACAAGACAACGATATATTTAACACAATATACTTAAACATACATAAATACATATAAACCATCAATGACTCGGACATCCATATTCATCATAACAATCTTTACACCTATCGGGATTCGAACCCGGGACCTCTAGCTCAGTAGGCAGGGTCCCTAACCACTGGGCTAAATGGGTCGCCGAAAGTACTTTTAACATCCGACATACCTACTCATTTCATTCTTCAAACTGTAAAGCCAAGTTTACCGAAGTCCAGTGAAAAAATTTTTATAAATTTAAAGGTGACACTATACACATTATTTCACTCAATCAGATAATGCTCTGCTTACCACCAAGAATTACTGCTCTGCCACTTGTATTATATATAATCTTTATTGATCAAAGTACAAATAACATTAGATTCACCAATGTTTAGTAAGTAGGTTCAGGCAATGACCTTCAATTATATATAGTCGAGTAACATGATCAAAATACATTAAATTCTGTGTAATATTGAAATTGAAATGCAATGAGGAACAAGCCGATCCAGCCGATTTCATGAATAAGAAATAGACTCAATTGCTGACATCGATTCAGCTTGCGGAGAACACGCTACCAAAAACTATTGATAAAAACAAACTAACTTAGGATATTTTTTATGACAATAAGCGTACATTACAATGCAGTGCCGCTCAGGATTCTTGAAAACCCCTAAAATTCTGAGCGGCACTTCAATTGCGCTCGTGACCTTGAGATACAAGATGTTAAGTCTCATTTGCCTAGTAATTTCACTAGCTACGGCGCCCTTCAGACAGAAACACAATAATGCTTACACATTACTGCTTCACGGCAGTAAAAGGCGCCATTGTGGTACCCATAATCTAGCCGGCATCCTGTAAATATAAGCCTCCCACATTAAATGCCCTAAATCGCCTCTCTGGGTCTGGGACTTCCCAAAAATTATGCCCCCGGGAAGCACGGGCAACATATAATATATACTAATTACGACATACTCACGACGACCCATATGGCCCAGTGGTTCCATGCCTACTGAGCTAGAGGTCTCGGGTTCGATGGTGGTAGGTATGTAGATAGTATTAAATATAACGTAGTCTTGCATCCATAAAAGAGGCTATGCCTAGTTAGGGGCTAGACAATTTGTCAATATTCATATTATACTCACGTTTTTTCACTCGTGATAATGGAATTGCAAAAATAAGGTTAACGTGTTTCCCGACAAACAATTTAAAAATAGCAACGTATAATTTATTACTATCATTCGAGACGGGGGTACATTTCACTTTAACCAGAATTTTTCGTATTTTCGGAAACTATCTCTGGTTAAATTTTCTATCCACCAGATTTCTATAAACTGGTTATATATACAGCTACATACATAGGTTTTAATAAAACCATTGATGTACCTCGTCGCTCCTTATACTAACAAAAAATCCTAATTGCCCTTTGCTAATTGATCGATACTCAATAATAAATTAGTAGTTAGTATATCTTATATCTTTATACGGGCAACTCTTGTATTTTATACATAATCTGAATCTAGGAAACGGCTCCAAAGATTTTCATAAAATTTAGTATACAGGGGATTTCGGGGGCGATAAATCGATCTAGCTCTCAATTTAAAAAAAATATTTTTATCCGTGTTTTAATGAGAAACAGCTACAATGACATTAGACAATTTTAAAAGACTATAATAGCTCAGATGGGACATTGGTTGATCCGGAAGCAGAAGACCCCGGTTCGAATTTTCCTTCATTCTTAAAAACCCGAGCAAGGCTCGTCCGAATATTAATAGTGATATAAGGCTTTTCTATTGAAATTAAGATGAACTCATTACATAAACAAACAAAATTTTATGAACGATGCGGGACTCGAACGGTTGGCTCAGTTGGTTAGAGCACCGGCACGGAACGCCGGCGTGGGTTCGAGTTCCGCATCGTTCTGGATGATGTTGTTACCGGGAGGTCTGCTTGATGTGTTTTTATTATTATTATTTCCTTTAAAGTTAAAGTTATTATATATTTTATTTCATGAAATGCTAACATAATGCCTCTATTTATTTATGGTATGTGTGGATTGATGCATCTACTATACTCAATAACTCTTGTGTTTATAAGTATGAATTTTCTTTTTTTTTTCTTTTTTTGACTTACTCATGTAAGGCTTTCAGTTTTTGATATTTGAGTATTTTTGTTGCGTCACTTTGCATATATTGTAATTGAAATGATTTGTAAAACAACTAAAATGTAAATCTTGACTTAAAAGGGTGGCAATGAGTTTCTTGCTACTTCTTCTCATTAGCTCAACCCTTTACGAAGTAGCGGTAAATTCAATAAGAAACAATATTTTTATATATTTTTTTGACATTCATAAGTGTCATTTCTGTGACCTAAATGAATAAAGTGTTTTTGAATTTGAATTTGTTCATAAAATTTTGTTTTTCAAATTTTATTTGTGTATTAATCCTAGAAGTGAGGGTTATCACTTTAAAAACGTAACATATCATTACATAAACTTTACGCATAAACAAAGGTACTTGGGATAGAAAGTTCCAAACACATATAGATTGTGTACAAATCATAATTTGTAAACACTTTAATGTTAGGAGCACGTGCCTGATACTTTTAAATGTTCGCCTAGTGCAGGGGTGCTCAGACTTGAACTGCTGGCGATCTACCTCAAACTTGCTAGACTACGATCGATCGACTCTGAGAGGCTTTAAGTATGTGTGATGAAGGATTGTTGTCTACGTAGAGTATCACGATGACATAGATATTAGTTTTGGCTACAATAATATGCATTTTTTAGTCAAGGTAAGTGAAGGTCTTCTCTAAAATATCAATGAAAAAACTCATAATTATTCAAAATTGCGAGTTTATTGATTCTTATAAAACAAACGCATTCTAGTATCTAAAGTTCTAAACATAATGTACGGTGATGGTACGTAATTACTAATTTCCGATTTTAGTGACGTAAAACAAAATCTGTGAATAGTTCTATATCGGATTTTTTTCTCGAGATCGACTCAAAAAGCACACGCCAGCGCCCTGTCGATTGCGACCGACCGTTTGAGCACCCCTGGCCTAGTGTATGGCGATACTAAAATTATCCACTCCCAACGAATCGTCTAATTGAACCTATTACGTTACATCATAAATCCATGATTTCGTAACTGGCTCACATTTAGCCTCCAGCACAATCATATTATTTATTTTTTTTATTTATAATGTCGTATCTGGCTCACCTCTCGGTCCTTGTTCCCGTACGTGATGCCGAGGTTGGGCATCGCGCGCAGAATCGCCACCAGCGACTGTATCGTGTTGCTGTACACCACGGGCCGGTACTGCTTGAAGTCCTCATTTGTGAAGCCGCTCTCGTGAATAATTCTGAGGGCGAATTACACACGTTTATATCCTCATACAACCATAATGGATTTATGAATAAACTAGCCGTTCCCGCCCGCTTCGCTGGGCGAATTTTAAAAGGAATGAACGTTGGAATTGGAAAAATAAGTAGCCATAAATCATCTAAGCCATATAGCCGAATGGTGAGTGACCCAGACTACTAAGCTATAGTTTACGGGTTCGAATCCCGGTAGGTGCAATCATTTATATAAATTAATAAATTACAAATATTTATTTATTACAACAAAATATATAATATCAGTGTTGGGGTCTCTTTTTAAGCAAAGAGTTGCCTGTAGGAGGAGGCTCCGCTCTTCCATAGCAAAAACATAATAATTAGATGTAACAATAAACAAGTTGACCTTAACATAAATATAATTAATTGACTAAGGGAAAGAAAACTACAAACAATAATAACACTAAAATAAATAAAAATTGATTTATTTGTAATCTAAACTTAATGTGCTGTGTGTGTGTGTGTGTGTGTGTATGTATGTACATGAACGTGTGTGTGATTGTATGTATTGGTGACTGTGTGTTAGTTTGAAAGAAAACTTAAAGATTTAACCCCTTATTCATAATAGTCTGCTAACTTAAAGCATTGCTAATTCTCACTCCGTCTTCTTCTATTGACCTAAATCAGAATGAGAAAAAACACTCCTAAGCGGCTGTTTAAAGTTAGCGGACCATTATGAATAAGGGGGTTAGTAAGTAAGTAGAAGTATAGTAAGTATTATATGATAAATATGGATGTTTGTTGCCGAGTCATGGACGTTTATATGTATTCATGTCGGTATGTTTAAGTAAGTATATCGTATTAAATATATCGTCGTCTTGCACCCATAGTCGAGGCTATGCCTAGTTTGGGGCATGACACACACAATATGGATCCTTTACAATTCTTTTTGATGTACTTGATACTAACTACCGCTTATGGCGCATGAAATAAATGGCGCTCTGCGAGAGAAGAAGCGCCGTAAGAAACTCTCCCAGCATTCTTTTTTTGCGCACTTATTAATGAAATATACAATATTGTACTGTCATTGCTATTACTATAAAATAATCATAATCTAGTCCTAGGCTGTTTGATCACTTATATATTCACCTGTGGAGTAGCAGAATTTACGACAGAGCCATTTTTTAATAAGACATTTAAATGTATTTATAGATAATGCCTGACCAGTTATTCTTAAAGCTATTATGTATCTTATGAATATATAGTTATAGGCTGTAACTACTATATGACTATACTGTAATTTATAGCACCTACCTATTTGATTAAGTGAATTGCAAGTTTTTAATAAAATACTCTTTGAAGAGTTCACACGCATAAATTATAATTTGTAGCTGTTTTATTGTAAAAATGAAACGTGTAATACTTGAAAACCTTTGTAATTTACAAAATTCAAAACTCTTGGTGATTGAACAATCAAACTCCAATATCGAATTCCACCTTCGCACGACACGCCACTAGTTAGGATATTATCCCCACCATCTGGATGTGTGGCGGTCCTCCACAGTGCGGTTTTCAAGGAGCTTTCTTCCTCGTACTGTGGAATCAGCTTCCTTGTGCGGTTTTTCCGGGACGAAACGACATGGGTACCTTCAATAAAAGCGCGTACACCTTCCTTAAAGGCCGGCAACGCTCTTGTGATTCCTCTGGTGTTGCAAGAGAATGTGGGCGGCGGTGATCACTTAACACCAGGTGACCCGTACGCTCGTTTGTCCTCCTATTGCATAAAAAAAAACATTCGACTAGAGCTAGACAATGCTAAATCGTAGACTCGAACGTTGACTTTAGATATGCATATGTTGACTTAGATGATATTCGAATATCGAATGGTATCCTAACGCGCGTGTCGAATGTGCCTACAGAATCTGCATTCCAATACGTCAGCCTTCTTTTCCAAATCCGTACAATACAGATTAAAGATCAAGCTAAAAATAACAACACGTCACCTCATAGATGGTTTAGAAAAATTGCCCTCCGCAGATCGGTTATTGAAATGCCAAAGGCAGGAAATTGACTACAACATCAAAAGCTCGGCTTGCCAATTTAGAACTGCGTTTGAATATAGAAATTGGGTGCATGAGTTTTTTAAATCACTGCATTCTCTTTTTGCACATGACGCGTTGCTAGTATGCACAAGCACAAGAAAATTGATTTTGTTGCCATCAACGCGGCCAACTTTCCTTTAATTGCGAAAAAGTAGAGTAGTTACCATCTCAATTATCCTGATAAAATTATCTCGGTTTGTTACTTGGTTTTAAAATCAATGCTTATACTGCGCAGCAATGATGTTGCGATCATCTAACAGATGCGACTGTGTGAAATGTATATTTAACAGTCGCCGTAGAGGCTCCAAGAAAAAAAAGCGGCCAAGTGCGAGTCGGACTCGTCGATAAACGGTTCCGTAGCAGCAAGTAACATAATATAAAATATATTTTAGTTGAGTTGAGAATTTATATTTGAGCTGATTGAATGAAAGGTACTAGAACTCGCTCAAACCAATTTTGAGTGAAAGTTTGAAAGTGTCTCTCGCGCAAACTATTCAGTTAAGAAAAAAATAATATTAGAAACATCAATATCATTTTGAAGACCTTTACCCCACACGTATGGGTTTGATGAAAAAAAAATTGTGTGAAAGTCTTAATGCGGTTCAGAACATACATCTACTTACCAAGTTTTAGCAGTATAGTTCCTATAGTTCCGGAAATAAGTGGCTGTGACGTACGGACGGACAGACAGACAGACATGCCGAATCTACACTGGTTCAGTTTTTTGCCATTTGGCTACGGAACCGAAAAAATCGCAAACATAGCCGCCCAAAGAAGTCCTGGAGGAATACAGTTCGGGATGAAAATGTACCGTAGGTGCTCTTTGTGTAAGCTAAGGGAGATGCGATCATAAGTCAATTAAAGGCCTATTCAAACATGAGCGGTATTCGTTCACTCTAGGTAGAGGTAATATCGCGTGGGTTTCTCCCAGGTTCAAGTTCCGTGGCTAGAGCGGAATATTTCGGTGTTGTCTGTTAAAAGGCATAAAAGGCATTTATTTTCTCAAAATTGATTCCTTTAGAATGTTTTTTGATAATTTCTTATACTACTAGATACTACTACCGCTTCGGAAATAAATGGCGCTCTGAGAGAGAAGAAGCGGCGCAAGAAACTCTCCCAGCATTCTTTTTTTTGCGCTCTTTTCAATAAAAATATACAATATTGTACAGTCATTTCTATAGCTATAAAATAATCACAATCTAGTCCCAGGCTGTCCGATCATTTAGATATTCAGCAGTGGAGTAATAGGATTTACGACAGAGCCATTTTTTTTATAAAACATTTAAATTTATTTATAGATAATGCCTGAACATAAATAATAAATAAAATTCTTTATTAGTTTTAACAACAGATACTTGAACAGTGGCTGGGACTTTATTGTAGAAGTGTATACATTTACCCTTAAAGCTATTATGTATCTTATGAAGCCTACTAGAATTAGTTACAAGCAATCCCTTATTTCTAGTGTTATAATAATGAAAATCACTATTAAGAGCAAAAAGGTGACGAATTTTGTGAACATATATTAAATTTTCATAAATGTACTGACAATAAACTGTCATATTTATTTCTTTAAATTTTTCTTTGAGAGATTGTCTATAAACAAGCTGATATATAGCACGAACAGCTCTCTTTTGCAGTGCAAACACTATATCAATGTCAGCAGCATGACCCCATAGTAATATACCGTACGTCATGATGCTGTGAAAATAACTAAAGTACACTAATCTAGCGGTCGCAACATTCGTGTACTCTCTAATCTTTCTAACTGCATATGCCGCAGAGCTGAGTCTATCTGCTAGATGGGTAATATGTGGACCCCACTGAAGCTTTTTATCTAACGTGATACCCAAGAAGACCGTAGTGTCCACAAGTTCCAATCTCTGGTCATTTATAAGTACGTTGGTTTGTACCTCCGCTGTGTTTGGTGTAATGAACCGTAAACACTTTGTTTTATTACTGTTTAAGTGCAGATTATTCGTCTCAAACCAACGCACTATCTTTGAGAGTGCATTGCTTACCTCGTCATCAATATCCGCACGTCGCTTCACTTTAAAAATAAGTGAAGTATCATCAGCAAACAATACAATCTCATGGCTATCATCTACCACAAACGGTAGATCGTTAATATATATAAGAAACAAGAAAGGACCGAGAATAGAACCCTGTGGAACACCTATTCCCACAGGTTTACCCGAAGACCGTTTGCCATTTACATCGACTATCTGAACTCTTTCGCTTAAATATGATTTTAACAGATTTAGGGCTCTATTTTTCACTCCATAATGCTTTAGTTTTAGGAGCAAAGTTTCATGGTGGACGCAGTCAAATGCTTTTGACAAATCACAAAAAATGCCCAATGCATCATGTGACTCTTCCCAGGCGTCAAAGATGTGCTCAATGAGTCTAGTACCCGCATTAATTGTTGATAAGCCCCTAGTGAAACCTAACTGATTTTTGTTCATTAATTTACAAAAATGCATTTGTAGCTGTTGAAGCAAAAATTTTACTAAAAACAGGCAGCACTGAAATAGGTCTGAAATTAGCAGGGTCAAAAGAACTGCCCGATTTAAACAAAGGTATAACTTTGCTGTATTTCATGAGGTCAGGGAACACACCCTCATCTATGCATTCATTAAATATTATTGCTAATTCAGGTGCTATAATGTCAAGTATGTATTTAACAATATTAGTCGAATGGCCCATAGGTCTTTTGTATTTTTTAGGTTAATTAATTTGAAGATTTTTATTATATCGCTACCTGTAACATACTTAAATTTCAAGTCAGTAGAAGATACTGGTACGTGTAATTTAAGCATATCATATGCTGCTTTTGGCGAAGAGTTAAGGCATTTGGTCGTGACAATCGGGATTTCGGAGAAGTATTTATTAAATTCATTTGCAATTTCTATTTCCGAATTTATAACGCGATTATTAATATTTAAACAGATAGAGGTGTTACGGCAATTCGATCTACCAGTTTCATTGGTAATTACACTCCAAGTCGCTTTTACTTTATTATTACTGTTTTTAATTTTATCTGCAATGAAACGTGTTTTCGCTTCATGACAAACTATTTTAAAGAGCTTGGAGTATTTTTTTACATATATTTTAAATTCTTCACTATTATTGTAATGTTTCTCATAATAAAGGTCATATAAGCGTTTACGACTTTTGTGGATACCCATTGTTGCCCAATCATTAAAACTATGTTTGTTGTTTACTGTCACCGTTACTGGAGTAAAAATCCTGTCAAATTCCTCACAGAAGGAATTGAAGACTAAGTTGTAGTGAAAATTAGCAGTTTCGCCACAGTGTAAAAATGGTATTGTATTTACCAAATTATTTCTAAACCTCTCAAGACGGCTACCCGTAACTGTTATAATCGTCACCTTTTTTGGTCTGACATTGTCCAATCTTGTATTTAGTTTTATAAGTTGCCCACTATGGTCGGACTGAAGATTATTAATTATGGGTTTACTAGTAATAGTAACATCTGTAAAAATATTATCTAAACAGGTTGCTGTTGTAGAAGTCATTCTAGTAGGTTCCCAAAATACATTGAACAAATTAAAACTTTGAAATAAATTTATAAGGCTAGTACAATTGGCCGAAGGTTCAAGCAAGTTTCTATTAAAATCTCCACACACTATAATTGACTTGCTAGTTTTGCTAAATTTTGATAGTACCTCCTCCATTCTATGTAGGAATTGTTCATATGATGCAGTGGGGGGGCGGTATACACTTACAATAATAAATTGCTCTAGTTCTATACAAGCTATCTCAATTAGTTGTTCTATAGAGAGATTAACAATATCTCTTCTATTTTTACATTTTAATCTATTATTAATAGTAATTAGGGAACCTCCATGTATTGCCCTACTTCTACAAAACGAACTGACTACTTTATGTTCTCTAAAACTTAACTGGAGCTGATGACTCTTACACCAATGTTCTGTAATACATAATATATCTATATTACAGCAGCTCAAAAACAGTTCAATTTCTAATTCCTTACTTGAGATACCTTGTATATTTTGGTGAACAATATTTATGAGCTTTATATTATGATTATCTATAGCAGTAACATTTATATTTGGTGAATGTTGCCTATTTTGTATGATATTGCAAGAGTTGTCCTCCCTTGTCAAATAACTTAATTTAAATTAATTGAAGAAAAATCTTCATTGTTATATTTTTGTACATTAGTACTAATACATTCCCCAATAGGGGCTTGTATGTCGATTATTTTACAATTTTGCCCAATAGAGGCATGTTTATTAAATAATACTACAGAGGAAGTAGTTTGTTGACTAAGACTATAAGCTACTAAAGTAGCCAGCTGTCGCTTAACTCTAAATGGTAGGTATAGGTTACCATTGGTTATTTTCAGTTTATAATTAATGAATTTATTTGTGTCAAATAAAATTAAATTTTCATTGTTGTGGAATGTCGCATTATACAAAGTTGTATTTAATTTAAATATTTTTCTATTTTGCTCCTGTGTCAAATCCGAGGAGTATGGGAATGTACACATCATCACTTTAGATTTTGTGTTATTGGAAATATTAATTAATTTTTCTATATTTTTAATTAGGTCCTTATTTTCTAATATTATGAGAGTTATTACCAAACATTTACCTATGATCGTTTTTTCTTTTAGATTTATTTTTGGTATGGAATTTATGAGGTTATTGAAAGTTATATTGGGTTTACATATATTTATCAACTCACAATTCTTTGCAACTGCATTATTTAATAAAGGTCCAAACCCTTGGCCAATTTTGTCTGAAAATAATATAAACCTACTTGATGCACTTGTATCCATACTTTGACTAGTTTTTAATGGGGATACACTTAGGTCTTGATAATTTTCTAATGAATGTTTATTAGTTGTGCTGGAGCAGTGGCACATATTATTATTATTATTATTGTTTATAAAGGATTCAAAGCGTTCCATGTTTTCATTGCCTAATTTAATTAAGCAATCAGCCTGCTTTATATGTTCTGATATTTGCTCCTGCGCTGAATTATATTTTTGAGTAATGTTTTGCAACATTGTTTCTAGAGAAGATATTTTATTATTTAATATATTTGTATCAATTTTATGTATTGCATGGGACTCTGTTAATTCTTTATTATATTTTTGTAATTTTTTCAGCAACTCTTGGTTTTTTGACCTAATTTTGCACAATTTTTGGCCTAGGAATTGGTTATTAAGGAGTTTGCTACTTTTTGCTATAAACCTTTTGATTTTTAAATATTTCTTTATCTTTTTATGAGAATTTGTTGTAATATAATTCTTAATATTAGTGGAGCTTTCATTTGTTAAATCTACAGTTACCATGATTTGTTTTTGAAGCAATTCAGACTCAAGTATCTTTATTCGACTTAAAGTCCATTCATATTCAGAACTACATTTGTCAAATGAATTAATGATTTTATGTAAGCTGTCCCTTTCTAAGGTTAAATCTAAACATTTTTGGTGCATGTCTGCCAGCTCGGACTTAAGAGAAGAGTGTGTTTTAAATACTTTTTGGATCTCCAATTCACACTCTTCCCATTCATTTAAAAGTGTTTGACAAAGATCCTTTGACTTCTTTAGCTCCTTAGCAGCACAGCTCAGCTTGTTTTCCATTTCTTTCATGGTAGCCTTCCGGGTTTGCATAGTGAGACTTGAAGTCTTGGGAACTTGTAGGCAGTAGTTAAGTAACTGTCAAAATATAAAGCTATGTATAATCTTGTTATAATAGTGTGTGAGAAGAGGATACAGGTTTACAGAATCTAGAAATTAACTCTAAAAGTGCAGAACACAATGGTTTACTATGATTAATTGCCAATTAGATTAGTTACTATATTTTTCCTTGCTATTATTAGTATGTATAGTGTAAGAAGGATGATGGTGAATAATGTATGCGGCAGTTGATGTTGTGGTCTTCAGCTCAGCTTCCACGTTTTCGTCAAGTTGAGAGAGACAAACAGGGCCAATGTAGTGAGTATGAACGTAACTCACAACTGTGAGTAGTGTAAAAGTGTTATAAATTGTATATAGCTACGAAACGAACAACGCACTACAACACTAACAACTATTAGTTGTAAGTAAATAGAACAAAAGACTTCCCTCGTTTTTGTTGTTTGAATTTTGTAATATGACAGTTGGGCCGGTACAACTAAGTTAGTATTCCATTATCTTCTTGAGATTATTGCGATATTCCACACTTATTTTATATAATTTATTACTTTAATGTACACAATAGCAAATCAAGATTTATTGATTTCCAATATTTCTAATTATTTAAAATAAAATTAAAATCAGCTGTTAATTTTACGTCTCAGTGCCAGGGTTGCCAACCTAGCATGTTGATGTCGTGGATCCAAATTATTTTCTTACCGGGTGGCTCAAATAAAGCTAATAAAAGTAAAACATCCTCTTCATCGCTGTCAATCATCTGCTAAATTTAGATGCTAGGTAGAAAATACAACGTGCTTGGCGTGCATATTCTTTTGCTACACAGAAATTGCCGGCAAAAACTTCTCACCTTCTTGAGCGAAACTCGATAACCGCACGGTAATGCGGGTAGGCGGAAGTATTCATAAATTATAAAAAGAAATAGATCATCATAAAACCTGAACATCAAATAACTGAAGGTATACTTAAAAATGAAACAGACAGAACTACGATGAATAATATACGTCGGGTGGCTCGTTAATTAAGAGTGTTGTACAAAGGGATAAGAGACGCTCTGTTAAGCAGAGTTTTTAAGTTACTTGAATTTATAAAACGTCACTTTTAGTATCTTTTTAATATTACATAATTAGATAGAAAGCCCTCATATTTTATTCATACTAATATTATTGTAAACCCGAAAGTAACTCTGTCTGTAATGTACCTCCTGCACGGCTACACTATTATAATGAAATTCCCTCTAATATATTGTGACTTTGGAATGTTTCATTGCGAAAAGTTGCATGCTAGAGCCTCATGAATAGACAGTATGTGGTATTTATAGCGCTCTATGGCAATGCTCGTGTATTTTATGATTCCACCAAAAACCAAGAAGAATTTATAATAGCTACATTATTTTTGATTAGGACTCTGCATAATATATGAATATCACCAATACATTATTATTCGGAGAGAGTGCAGAGCTTCTACCCATTAGCCAATATAGGCATTTACACTTAAAGTTCACTTGGTCTCTTTCCATCTTTACGTGATTATGCCATGTTAAGCGTCTCTCCACGTGGAATTCTAGTTATTTTACACTGTCTAAGGCAAATTGCTGTTACTTAAGCAAACCAGAGGACAGTTTTCTTTCCTAAGAGTGAAGGTTGCGTTACAAGTTCTGTTTTTGTAGCCAGTCTGAAGGGGCGTCCAGAATTTCTCGTGTTTTTCACATATGTCAAAAAAGCAATATCATCTAAATACGTGTCAAAAGTAAAGCATGTGAGATAGGCAGATCTAATGTGTAGATACTGAACAACACTGGTCCAAGCACGATCCTTAGCTCACAACAGTTTCAAAAAGGTGCAAGGAATCTTGACCTGAACTAGCTTAATTTAATACTCTACCAAAAGAATAAGACTCTTAGCTGTGAAACACTGGGTGTGGTAGATTCATAATAAAATTGCAAAGCAAGGTTGCTTACGTACCATACTTTGCCAATGGCCGCTGATTAGCTTTTTTTTCCCTCGTAGCATTGTATAACAGAATACTAAACGCGATGTTCTTGTTCAATGGTTGAGTGTGCCTTACGAAGGCTAAACTGATGATCTGGGACACTACCGTTCTCATTCTTAACAGTTTTTAGTATTTTGAGAAAACTTCTAACTCCTTTCCCATAACTTTGAAGAGGTCTAGAAAAGGTTTATTGATCTGTATGAGGCTAATTCGTGGTGGGAAGCTTTCCGTCTTTATGAATCAATGCTTTGAGACCTTCGCAGTTTTGGGTAAGAGACTATAAAGGTCGTATTTAAAAGTTGCTAATGGATGCCGATGTTTAATCCAGTCACATCAGCAATTTTCTTTATAATTACTTAGTTTAATTTTACTTATTATTATTGGATTACGGTTTGCAATATAACAAAGCGAAAACTATAATTATGGTTTTCAGACCAGGTATAGGTCAGTGCTTCCCAGGTGTTCCTAGACCCTTCAGTCATAGTATATTTATAGTAGACGACGCCGACACAATATGACGCATAGTGTCTTGTTGAAACTACTTTTGTTTTCCGTAGGGAAGGCAAAACTGATATGATGTTATGTACCTACTTTTACTTTATTGCTTACTATTTTTTTTAAAGCGGTTAGTTCTGATTTTTACCCACACCTTTTCCGAGTCCTTTGCACGCAAATATAATTAATGTCAGTTAGTTATTCGCCGGGCGTTATACCGCAGCTACCGTTCGTTTGCGCCTCGTTTGGTAATTAAAGAGAGCCCGTCGACCGCATTACCGAGCACTCCGCCATCTTATAACCACCTCTGAAGTTTACCAGTTTCATCCATCAGTGATCGCTAGTGACCCTGAGATCGATACCAGAGCATCCAGAGTACACATCAAGAGTATCCTCCTTTTCAACCATTAAAAGATTCACATTTTTAACAGACTTCAAAAAGGAGGAGGTGATCAATTCGATCGGTATTTTTTTTAATGTATGTACACCGATTACTCTGAGATTTATTATCCGATTTCCGTAATTCTTCTTTTGTTTGATGCGAAATAGATGCCATTTGGTCCCATAAAAATTATACATAGTTTGGCCCCGTAGTTCTCATTTTATGAACATTTATATGAAAATTTTGGTGTACCTAGATGACATAATTGTTTTCTGTTTACGGCTTTTATTTGGAGTTTTCATTCAGGGTGATTATATGTTATTATTAACTGACACTAAAACGTACTAAATAAAATGACTTAAAACCTAACAATAGGTAACACATATAAATAATAGTATTTTATTAATATTAAAGGTTTGAATGAGAGGTGTATTAAATTAAATTTTTAGTTATTTCATACTTTTCAGTTTTTGAAGTCGGTTTTAAAAAAAATATACTACTTACATATTTTTTTCTTCGAAGTTATTATATAGTAAGTTATATTTAAAACCACCTCCAACCGCACCGCATCAATAATATAATTAGTATAATGTAGGTATATGCATATTATATAATATTATAATCACGATAAAATATTTTGACGTGCAAATTTTGTCCATTGTACTTTATTTAACTAGCTACTTCTCCTACATATAGGTATCATCCTAATGTTATATTACGTATAGAATTTAATAAGGAATAATTAGTTGACTATATAAAGTCTAATGGCCTTTTTTGTCCAAATGCTAATTAAATTTAAAAGTTAAAAATGATTAAATAAAGTGTGACGGATTCCGACTTGTCATAATATTTTTCTCTTGGTGTTACGTTATCTATAGGTATGTATATAAATTAAGTTTTCTCGTAGCAACGAGATATTCTTAAGGTATGTAAATGGTTGAACATAAACAATACGTAAGTATTTAAACTTATCACAGCAAGTGTTCCTATTTTTGAGTTATAGTTTTTTCCTTTCAGCGAAGGATATTTTTCGGGAAAAGGAAGTCCAAGGATCAAATCAAATTATTTTTTATTTGGAGGACTCTGTAAGCATTGAACCTATAGAGCTGATTCTGGTCTGAAATTGTAACAATTTAAGTCTAATTTAAGAATGCGGGTGGATTTAAAAAAGAGAGTTATTGAAATGCCAAAAGCATGCAATGAACTAATATCAAAAACTCAAATTGCCAAAATATAAATTGGCCGTTAATCAGCGTATCGCCTATGTAATACATTTTAAGAGCACGGACTAGTAAAAAAGAAGGACTCCGCGCCGTGATATTAGCAAGCACCTTTATGCTAGTGTGTGTGCGGTTACGGGGTATACCAGATACACAATTTTTTCTCCCTTAAATAATCATATATCCAAGTATTGTTTTTAAACATTTTCACAACGCACGACGGCATTTTTAAAATATTTTATTGCGACGCAAACTGATCTGCCTGTATTAGTGTAAGTGTATATTTACAAGTTTACCGGCTTGTTTTGGTGCCTCACTGTTATGTAAGGTGACACGGAATCCTTCTTATTTTACTCGTCCGTGTTTAAGAGATGAGTCTTGTAAAAATGCTATGGCCACATAATAGGGCTGCGACACTTGAATTGTGGAAGCTTACGTGCACTTAATGTTGTGTGGAGCACTCTTAACTTTACGCATGAACTTCAATGCTTATCTTCAACCGCAAGCACTATTCGGACGATAAGGTGCAAGTTCCAAGCAGAAGTGCTTTAGACAGCAAAAAAAAAAACAATTACTTACATCCCTAAAACACAGTACAACCCTATCGTACTTCAAATAGAAATCTGTTACCTCATCATCTACACCGACCAGTGAGAGGCTCCTTTGCACAGGATGCCGGCCAGATTATGGGTACCACAACGGCGCCTATTTCTGCCGTGAAGCAGTGATGTGTAAGCATTATTGTGTTTCGATCGGAAGGGCGCCGTAGCTATTGAAATTACTGGGCAAATGAGACAACATCTTATGTCTCAAGATGACGAGCGCAATTGTAGTACCACTCAGAATTTTTGGGTTTCTCAAGAATCCTGAGCGGCACTTTATTGTAATGGGCTGGGTGTATCAATTAAAATTAGCTGAACGTCCTGCACGTCACGTCCCTGTCATAAAAAAAACCGATCCTCTCAGTTCAATTGACAGCGATATCTTAAGATTGAATCACCAATATCGTAGTATTACACATTATTAGGCGAGATTCGTAAAGCACAAGAGAGCCATGCCGGGCGAGGACAATAGGGCTGCGTCACTCGAGAGGGCGGAGGGTCTAACGTGCAGCTGCTCACGTGCCTCGTTACAGCAATCAAGCTGTTGCGCGGAGCACTTCACCTCACCTCGCGCTAATAATGCGGCGACTGTTTCAAATAGCTCGTACTTTCAAACTCATCACACTCTTGTGCTGCTATTTTACGTTGCAGCTTATTTAAGTCTGTGTAATTAACACGAACATGTTATGAAAACATTTTTAATGTCCAGTAATGGCAAAAATATTATTGTATAATATAGAGTACCTGGACGATCTCTCGACGCTCGGATTTTTAAGTAGGTACAAAACTTGAACAAAATATAAATAATAGGACATCTGGATTCAAACCGGGTCTTCTGCTTTCCGGATCACCCAATGTCGCATCTGAGCTATTATAGTCTTGTATATACTGGCGAAATTTACCTTTGCATTCTAATGTTATTGTAGCAGTTTCTCATTAAAACACGGATAAAACTTATTTATTTTTGATTTTTCGCCCCCGAACTACCGACTACCTATAGGTATGTAGTATATATACTAAATTTCATTAAAATCGTTGGAGCCGTTTGTAATATATATATATATATATATATATATATATATATATATATATATATTTACAAACGGTTATACATATATATTATATATATTTATATACAAGAATTGCTCGTTTAAAGATATAAGATTTTATTTTTTGTCGGTATTATAGAAACCGAAGAACCTCGGGATTTTCTCTCGTGTAACTCGGATCTATTCAATGTTTTTTTTTTTAAATAATTATGCTTTCATCTTACTTCACGCGAAACTCTGATGGAATTCTAATAATATATCTTTATGGAAATTTGATTCACGTCAATGCACGTTCCTATGCAACGTGAGTCTCACCTAAGTGCCCATTTTACCGCACGTTCCGTTGCACGGTGAGTAATTTATAACAGGCTTCCTAAATAGAATTTTTTGCAATTGAGTTGAAAAAATAATTAGGTAGCAAATGTTACGTTCCCCATAATATCTTTTCTTCGAACAATCGATTTTAGCAGAAAAAGTACGTTTACATTGACCCAACAATCACCAGCTTCTAGTTATCGCTTAACAAACAATCGTGTTGACAAACGCAAATATTAGCCTTAAGCGTGTGACTACGTGTCTGCTTAATCAAAAAAAAATATTACATTTAGCATGAAATTTTGGTACTTTATTTGCTTCTAAGGCTAGGAGTAGGAGGAGAAATAAAAAGATAAAAAATAAATTTGGCGACCTCGATGTTGGATTAAAATAAAATTTAAAACCAAAACTTTAAAACTAGATCTGTTCGATCATTAAAATCTCTGATGAAATGATGATCTGAGTTCAAACCGGTGCGAGCCTGATTGGTTTTTATCTTTAGATAAATAAAATATTTTATATAAAATTATATGAATACAATTATTATGAATATTATTACTTAATAATTCTTTTACTATTTTGGCACAAATAATATAATGGTTTTAGAAATCATAAATATATAATTACATTACATAGATAGTAAATCTTATCAATAGATTTATTTATTGACGACCCATATAGCCGAATGGTTAGTGACTCTGACTACTAAGCTTGAGGTCCCGGGTTCTAATCCCGGTAGGTGCAATCATTAATATGATGAATATACTTTATATATTGAATATAATGTTTGTTTCCGAGTCATGGATGTTTATATGTATTTATGTATGTTTATGTAAGTATATTTTATTAAATATATCGTTGTCCTGTACCCATAGTACAGGCTATGCCTAGTTTGGAGCAAGATAATTTGTGTTAAAGTGTGTCAATATTATATTATTATTATATTTAAGATTATTATTGGTATAATTATTTTATTTATTGGGGTTTTAATTGGTGTTGCTTTTTTAACTTATTAGGGCGGTTGTTTATGACTAGATCAGTTCACAGAAGCCTTTCAAAAAGCCTAACACCTGAATACCTGAAGATAGTAAGTAATAATAACACTCTTAGCTGCGATCTTCTAAATTTTGGAGTGCCATATCGCTCTACTGCATTTATTTTCAAAGTTGGGGCGATCCCAGCATTGAGAGTCAAATCATCGCCGCTGACGCGTTTCTCTGACACTGATTGAGTGATACTGAGAAGTTGTTCGTAATAATATGTCATATGGACCACATAGGACGTCAAAAGAAAGAGTGTGACTACCTTCTGAACTGTCTTCTCAACCCAGGAATGTGAATCTTGCCAACAACATACGCGCTTGCTCATCCATCACTTTGACTTAAGAGGAAATATTAGCCGAGACCTTTTTTAGATTAAACAATTCTAAAACAACATTTAAGTATGTAATGTGTTTAATTACTTAAACCATTTATTGCATTAAATTAATTTGCATGCCTAGTTAAACCTGGCATGAACATGTGAAACTGTAAGATTGTAGGTACCATCGTAACATACCGTGTTTATACGCAAATAAAGAATTTGATTGATTGATAAGGACACTGGCAGCTCCGACTAAAAATCGTGAGTAAAAAACTCATAAATTAGGTTTTCGTTCTTGGCAATTTCGAGAGTTAACCAAACCTTATTGATAGTTTGGAAACTGTATGGGAAGAAATTATTCTGTGTCGAACTATTTTTATTTTCTGCTTATTGTTGTCAGCTTTGTACACTAGGCCTCTGCTTGCGGCTTATAATATTAAGCCTTTTAAGCACTTCTTGAAGTACCTACTCTAGCACTTACAAAAACAAAAATATCAAAAAAGCAAAGAGGTAGAGTACAGTGAAAATGATAATATTGATCTTATTTAAAAAGAATTTTCATCTAGGGCAAGGTTCGGGAACAGGCTGGCCGCGATAGGTCGAACGTGGAACCGCCATTAATTTTACTTGTGTTGTATAATACTGAATTTTAGTTGAAACGATACAATAAAAAGGTAGCAATGAATTATAACCCGTCTTTTTTATTCTGGACCTCGTAAAAATTTTCCCATAGTGTCCGGACTCCACCTTAAACTACTTGCCGACCCCTGATCTAGCCACTAGTTTTTCCTCTAATATTGTTTATTTGTAATAAATAACTAACTTTAATATTGCAATTGGCTCACGCCGTTTTGTTAATGTATAAAATAAATAAACAAGTTCATTTATACCTTTCTAATACGATATATATATTATATAGTTTAAACATAATCCCTACAAGGGGGATAATATTTTTTAGAGCATGACTTTTTAGGGGTCAGGCATGGCAGGCGAAAGAAAAGATCTAGCCCTGATAATGTGTTGGTCTTATATCATTTATACGTTTATATATAGACTGTCACACTTGTGAATATGTAGAATATAATATGACGTCATCTTGTTACGTATCTTGTCACGCACACTGAAATATTATTCCTGGCCTGTTTTTATCGGTTGTCTAACAGCAAGAGACTATCTAGACGTATTAATAAACTAAGGTTTTGGTCTCGAAATGTGCTAATGCACTCTAGGTATTTCTGCAGTTCTTGTATATAATCTGAATCTTGGAAACGGCTCCAAACGTTTTCATAAAATTTATTTTACAGTGGATTTAGGGGGCGATAAATCGATCAATAGGTTTCAATTTAACAAAATCTAGCTTTATCCGTGTTTTAATAAAAAACAGCTACAATAACATTTAAACACAAAGGTAAATTTCGCCACGATATACAATACCATTATAGCACAGATTAGGTGATCCAGAAAGCAGAAGACCCCGGTTCCAATCCAAATGTCCTATTAGTTTTTTTTTTCTTCAAGTTTTTTACTTTCTTAAAAATCCGGATTCCGGATATTAAGGCTAAATCGAATTGCTTAAGTAGGTACCCGATGTATCTTCGGTACTACTAGATGTAACATTACAGGAAATCAAACTATAAATTATTAAAAAATATTATGATGAGTCAGCTATAACGAGCTCGGGAAACACCAGTGAGTCACACTCTACTAAGTCGATTATTGGTTTCGTTGATACACCGTAATCCAGCACTAACCGATGTAATTAGAAATTTGAAATGAACAACAAATATTAATTAACTATTAACAAATCAAATTTGATTTACACAAATAAAAATTGAAAACGAAATCTATGAACGATTATTAAGCGGAACTCGACTGGGCCAACCGTTCGAGTGACGTATCGTTGATAAGTCTTGTATTCTTTGTTCAACTCTCAGGTTGTGGCTTATCTACAGGATCTACTTTACAGTTGATAACCTGCTCGACCCCAATATTTGCATATTAGGAAATTGACTTGAGATGTCGCTCTTGCAAATCTAAGCAGCGAGCGCTCGCACCGAACGCGAGAGATCGCGGGTTCGAGTTCCGCATCGTTCATAGATTTTGTTTTCAATTTTACTTATTATATACTAGCGGATTAATAAAGCGTGCAAGAGATCAGCAAGATAGAAATGATAAGCGTATCTATTGTTACTGTAACTGCTTTTGATTGATAAGTCGTAAAGAGTCAGCCAAGCTTGGCATTAGCTTCTTTGTATTTTTAATATTATACCACTAGCCAACGCACACATTCATAAATCAAAAAATTGTCTCACACGTTACCGTTCTGTCAGATTGTCTATATCCCAGTCTAAGTTAATGGTCTTAACAAGATAATTTTTCTACAATAGATAATAGATAGTATTATAGATAATACAACTTATTAAAAGATTATATTAAGATACCAATGATATAAAATGAATAATACTTATCCAACAGATAATTGCCAATTATTGATACATTATTATACAATTATTATGGGCAGATAATACTTAAATACATGATAAAAGAATAACACCAATGTTCATTGTAATTATTGTCTTGATAGAAATAAATATCTAAATCCAATGAGGTGATAGTAATTATAGTAAATTGTTCAGCAAGGCTTAAGGTTATATTTCACCGGGACACCATGGTGGCCAACCAGCCGCTAAAATAAACAAAATGTATACAGCTGAACATGAAAACACTTCTTTTTAAGTTACTAAATGTTATTATTAAGATAGCGATGATCTCACAGACAGACCATCAAGATAGTTTTGTGGGACCATTATTTTTTTGTTAGTTATTGTAATGTCAAAATGGAGTAAAACATTAATGAATTGGTCACACAGGTCACATGAAATGGAAAAGGGACCTTTCCATAGATGGGTGGACCAAATAACAACTGTGGCAGGCGGCACATGGACTACAACTGTGGGACAATTTATTGGGAAAATGGAGGAGGTCTTAGCCAACAATAGGCAAACAGACAAGAGATGTTATTTCTTTACTTTTGGAAAAATAAATTTATATTCTCAAATATTTCCAATTACATAACAATTCTGCACATATACAAAGTTATTAACATTGTAAGTACATACATTTTCTATTTTCCCTACCTATATTTTGTATCAGCCATCATCGGAAGAGTATGGAGAAAGTCAATGTAAGGCTATTTGTAGTGATTATTTGCCAAAAACTAAATTTTAAATAACAGAATAGACTTCTGGCCACATTCACAATGAAATCAATTGAGATGTTTGGCCATTCAGAGTATCAGACATAGATGGGTTTACATTTAGATAATTTATACACCTAGATAGTCTCTTGCTGTTAGACAACCGATAGAAACAGGTTAGGAATATTGGATTAGTTTGTGTGACAAGCTATGTCTCATTGTGCATGATTGTCTCAAATTAGAGGTTAGTTCTAAATACAATTTTTTTCAATGATCTAAGGATTTACAATAGATAAAGGTATGAATGAAATATAATTATGAGTAAAGTTAGATAAAAAACCAGTAACATGTGCTGTATCTCAGCCTGCAATGGGATTCTTCAATCATATGGAAATTAGCAAAACAATATGATATATAGCTAAATTAATGCTTATGTAGTTACTACTTACTTCATCTGTTTTACTATTGTGCTTTTTCCTGACTCTCCAGCACCTGAAAAAAAAAAACATTAAATAAATATATAAACATTCTAAGTGAAGTTTTGACGAATTTCAAGCTGACAAATATTCCAATCTTTTGAACTGTTCAAAATGAAAAATAAATCTAGCATATATTTTATATATATTTGTTGAGAGAAAGTGGCAAGACAAGCAAAAAATTCACAAGCAATGGTAGATGATAAGCTTTTCCCACTGTCATTGCATTGCCACTTGGGATTCTTGGTTGAACCCAAAATTTAGAGCCACATCGCAATTGTGTCTGTCACTTAGAGAAGATGTTGTCTCATTAGCCCAATAATTTCACTACCTATTCAAGTTCTAGACCAAGTTTTTATCGATAAATAATATTACAAGCCATACATACTTAATTATTATTAGAGATGTGCCGATCATGACTTTATAAAGATCAGTCGACTAGTCAGCCAAGCCGAATAGATATGTTTTTTAACAAGTATAATTTAATTATAGAAACTGATTACCAAAGAAAAGTTTTCGTTAGATTTCGAATCTATACGAGGGCCACACTGAAATAATCGGGAATAAGAAAAACCACATGCACAGTATAGGTAAATTGTATTTTATAATTTTTTAAAGTATTCTCCGTTCAACTTAATGCACTTTTCCATTCGTGCAAACCAATCATTAAAACAGTAGTTCCAGTCTGAAGTTGATGTTGACAAAATGGCTGATTTGTACACTTCCACAGCTGCTTCGGGGTCTTCAAACCGTTGACCGCGTAATAAATCTTTCATTCTAGCGAATGTAAAGAAATCGTTTGGGCTCAGGTCAGGACTGTACGGAGGATGGCCCATCAGCTCAACGTTTTCCTGCTTCAAAAAAATCATTTGTATTCCGAGCCGTATGGGAGCTCGCATTTTCGTGATGTTAGATGATGCGACGTTTTGGGTTATTTTTTCGGAGTTCGGCTATCATTACTGGCAAACAAACCGTGATGAACCACTCAGCGGTAACCGTTCTGCGATCCTGTAAAGGAATTGTAGCAACATGCCCCTTTTTCGAGACAAACGTAGCGACCATTTTCTTTGACACGCTGCGGGAGCGAACCACTTTCGTTGGTTAGACCTCGTCTTCAAAGACCCAAACTTCTGACTGATGTTTTCTTTCAGGTTCGTATGAATAAATAGTTTTTTACTACTTTTATAAGATTTATTCCAACATAGACATTTAAGATCTCCAAACCATATATCATACATATCAAATACCTTCCTGCTGCAATAGAAACTTGCTGTTTTTTATTGCTAGCTAGCAAACATAAACCATACAAAATTGAATGATTGATTAGTATGAGCCAAATATAAAATTTTAAAAATGTCTTCATAAGTTTTATTTTAAATACGACTTTGACTGATATATAATAAGTAACATGAGCCTGTGACTACCCCTTGTGTATGTGTCCATAGATGTAAAGTGTAAAATAATTTTTTCATAATTTTATTCTCTAAAGTCATTGATACAAAATGCAACCATCAAAAATAAATTTTCACCTGTGAAAAAGCAATGAAAATCGCAATATTAAGTTTCAGAGATGTGCACTAACAGAAAATGGTAAAAATTAGAGCTTTTATTCCTTTCTGCCACTTCCATATGAGTAGTAATCAACACACCTTAACCACCAGTGGTTCTTAAGGAACTTTCTACCACATATGGCCAAATGGATGAAACTAGATTGACTGCACAAATACCTAGAGATGATATGTGGAAAAGGGGATGTATTAACAAGGGGACCACGTTAAGAGTACTACAAACAAGAGAACATGTATGAAGGATCAAGGCAATATGTCAACCATTGCAAATGGAAGTCCATAATCTTTGTCTACCCCTCTAGGAGACAGTGTGTATGTTCTTTCATTGTACCTACACTATATTCTACTGGTTAACTGAATGCAAACATGCCAATTCTTTTACTATACCATATAATAATCCTAAAACTAGCTGAAACCGATCACACTTACTCAATGTTATAGTAATGGTATTCAAAAAATCTATAAGAAATAAATTGAAAAAAATGTTTTAGAATCAGTAGAAAAAAAAACAAAAAATAAGTAGTATATTACTTTACTACTACACATGATACTCATTATCCATTATAAATTCTGCTTTGAAACACCCAAGTTGTAATAACCTATTATCATCTTATCATTTAAGTAAATATCATATTGTTTTTTAATTTTGTTAATTTTAACGGTTATACCAAAAAAATATAAAAAGGAACCAAATATGAATATTACATTATTGCAAAAGTCTTGTTAAGCAGCAATATTCTGTACACAATTGAATCAATGAAGCGAAATGTCTGATCTTTGACCTGTACTAACTCTGTACCACCTACACTGAGACAGATTTAATTGCAATCATTATACTTATTTCTGTATGATGTAGAATACATACAATAATGGATAATGATGCCTGATAATATTAATTGTTACATAGAACTTAATTTTTTGGTTGTGGTTATTACAATATATCTTCTTCTTCATTTGCCTCTCCATTGCTCGAGGTCAGCAGTCAGTTTTTTAAACTTCTTTTATCATGGCTCCTCCAATCTATGGATAAAGAGAATATATAGATATCCATGGAGGAGGCCTTTGTTAACAATAGGCAAACTGACAAGGTTGTTAAATAATAAATATTCTAGGTTATGTAAAACATTGTAAGTCTTGTCTGAATAAAGGCTTATATTATCATCCATGCCTATGTGGAATAGTTCTTAGACTGTCTTGATGCCATTACTACATTATCTACATGGACTTATATTGATACTTTAGTTTTTACAATGTTAGCAACTTAAACATTACCCCCTTATTCATAATAGTCCACTAACTTTAAACAACCGCTAAGGAGTGTTTTTTCTCATTCTGACTTAGGTCAATAGAAGAAGACAGAGTGAGAATTAGCAATGCTTTAAGTTAGCAGACTATTATGAATAAGGGGGTTATGATTTATTGTTATATTATTATAATTAGTAGGTATTCGAATTATAAGTCCGTGAGATTGATTATGATAAATTCATGAACATTTTTATTAAAAGCTGTAAAATTAAGACATAGTTTGTAGCAATATTGTAGTCCTTCAGCTAGTTTAGTTTAAAACATGGGAAGGAATTAATCCAACTAAGCAAGCTACAATGTAATGTGTAAGAAGAATTATAGAACAGAAGAGACCTTTGTTTCTTTGTTAAGCACACTTATCTCTGAATCTAATCAGAATTGTAGAATTCTTATTGCATATAACAGATTCATATAATAATAATAGTAAAGTCTATATATACCTCTGCATTATTCTAAAGAATTGACTTTTGTGAAGAAAATTGTAAAAAAAACATTTGATATGTTTCAACTATGTGCATTTGTGTAATGGAAAATGTTATACCTAAAGTTACAATGAGTTTTTGTGTGGCAAAGGTGTATTAAAAGTCACATTGAAACACTCTGAATCATACATGTATAGGGCTGAAGTTTTTGAGAAGCATAGTACTTGTGGCAGAAAAGAGGGGTAAAGATTAATAAATACATATTAATTTTAATTGTAGCTTTTGTGTGCTGTGTTACTCTACCCTAAACTCTTGATCAAAATGTGACTGATTGGCTTTATTTATTTAAATAAACAGAATGAAACAGAGAAAGAAATAGTTAAACTAAGAAAACACATTAAAATCAGAGTCATATAATTATGAAAATGGAATGACTAATATTATAGAGCTCATTAAAATAATGACATTAGCAATAATTAAGAACATTAATCTGTAATGACTGCATATAATGTTATATTTTATTCTATTAAGTTTTAGTAGAATACAGGTTCAATTGATATTCATTTTAATATTATTAAATAGAAAGCTTAAAAGTGAATCATGTGTGCTAATTTTATTGTTTATTCAATCAATTTAAAGGTGTCTATTGTATAAAATGTATTATTTCTAGTTCTACTTAAACATAATCAGCAGTAAATAGGTATTTAACTCAATATTTTACAGGAAGATTTTGATCTTTTAATTAGATTATACTTTAGAGTAAAATAACTATTTCAAATATGGAATGTAATATTAAAGAGGCCCACAATAATTAACTTCTAATTATAATGCCAACATACTTTCATTTTAACACGAAACACTACCTGCATGTCAGAATACTGATTAGATTGGAGAAAGCCTCAACAAATACGTACATATCGTATGTTAAGTAAACCTCTTGTGACCTACACGCAGAAAAAGACGTCAGGGTTAACGATTTTATGTTATTCTTTCATAATTTCGCATAATATATCATTTCAATAGTGAATACGTGGGTGCGGTCGTAGCTCATACATCGGTAAATTTATAAAATAAAACTGTTTGTACCTAACAATAACAGCTTAATATCTTTAGAAGCTTGGATTCCATCTTCTTTCAAGTTCCTTTCGATCTGTCGGCTTCGAGCAGCCGCCGCGCGTTCCTCAGCCGACTGAGTGCAACCCATGTCGGCAGCTGTTTCTTAACCTAGTCCACCTTCCGCCCCGACTCCAGAGCCGGGCGCGCTTTCACCGCTCCCTCTGCATACGATCCACAAGCACCCTGTCTCTCCGGACCAACCGGAGCCACCCTACACGGTGTTATCTGCTAACCCAACACACCAACTTAACTACGTCACTCGACACTTTGTTAACAAATTAATAGCGCAATAGTTGTGAATTCACTTTATATTAACAATTTGTTATAACACACTCCACTGGAACTCGTATCGATAGTGTAAACTTTAATTGATTTTAGGAATTCGAACGAGATAATGGCCGCCGGATGACAAGCACCAGCTACTCTCCGTGACGACTGACAGCGACCGCGCCCCGCTCGACTGACATTCGGATACGATCGGCTTACTTCGTTCCCCCTCGCTCACACATGCGTGAATGTTAATGTTATGTGAAAGAGAATGAAATCAAAAGAAAAACCATAGACAGAAAAGCGCGCCTCCATTTAAAAAGGAGGCTTATTTTACTTTTTTTTAAATTACATATTCTACCTCTTAACTAAACAAAATGTAACGTCTGACAAATTTTATAACATAAGATATGAAGGCGGATTATATAAATCCACACTAAGCATAAAATTTATTAATTTTAGTACTTAGATTAAGATTTAGTAATACTCAGGCATTAATGCTGTATTGACGGACGAAATAAAATAGATTTTGATTAGAATGTGTATAATATAATATTATGTATCTACATAATATGTAGGTGGATCTATAATATTGTTCTCCTTGAAAAAATAGTTTAGTAGTTTATTATTGAAGTTATAATAAATAAGTAAGAATAGCTCCGCTGATACATCATTGAACTACCACACTACCACAACTTCTACAGTGTTCTGTGACCACAACGTACGTTTTGTTGAGTAGGTATTTTTGGCCATTAAAATATGGAGTCTGCGTAGTAGCGACCTGTCAAATTCAAATTCAAATATTTTATTTAAAATAGGATGAAAAGTCAGAAAGTACCACCCATTCGAATTCAAAAGTATGCCTCGGACCTGAGAAGAACGGGCGCATGAAACTCATTGTTTTTATAAAATATGGATTACAATGGCGTATTATCGTAGAGTAAACATTTGTAATTAAATAGCCTGAGGGGGTTCGCTCCACTACCAGTCCGTGGTATCATTAAGAAAATCATTAATGTTATAATAACGTTTTTTTTTTATTATTTATTAAATTTTATCAATAACCCATACTCGATGTTGGACATGAATTTGGCAATAGCAGCAAAGAAAGTAAAATCTTTAATCGTACCTCGAATTTATATTTTCAATCATCCAAATATTTCTTACATAAATAATACAAGAATAACTCCAAAAGAAAAACAAAATTTAAGGCACTAACAATAGGAATTTATCTCACCTAAAATTGTGACAGTTTTTAGGGGCTAAGTATTAAATGGTTTTGTATTGAAACATTCCAACATTTTTTTATAAAACAAAATTTATTTGCTGTACTTTTCAAGCATTTACTCTCGTTATTTATTTTCTGCGATCTCACGAGAAGGTCATTTATGCCTTTGCTGTAGAACTGTGGATACCTGTACTCAACATATCTCTGTGAAGGTATTTTATATTCTATGCGCATCATTCAAACCGGCGAGCAGTTTCAAGTTGCCGGCCTGCAACACGCAAGTTCTGGGCATTGTCATAAGATGCAGCCGTCCCTTTGTTTCTTCTGTATTTCACTGATATGTTGGATGCCTCCAAAATGCATTGTTATGCAGATACTACAGGAGATGTCGTTTACATGGGACATAAAGGTCTCTTTCGGGAAGTCACTGACAAGTGTCAAAAATAAATTGTAACTTCTATTAAGTCCTATCCTGAGTTGGTCGTGGAATGCGGTTAAATCAATTGGCATTGCGTAGAGATGTCTTTGCCTTTTTTATGCCTTTTAACATGTATCACAAGTAGTGCTCCGAAAAGCTTCTAGAACTGATTGCTGCCGCTGAATTCCACCACTACACGCTTGGATATCATCCTCACCATCCACGCCACACATGCGGCGTTCTTATATTAACATCCTTGCGCGGTGTTTTCATGCCGATACGACATCAGAACAGGAGAATGTGGGAAGCGTTTGTCCTCCTCTTTCACAAAAATATAGGTCCTGTAAAAACGGTTAAAACGGTATCTTGAGCCTTGTGAGTTCTTGCGTTATAATGGTGAAGATTGGCTAAAGAGATGGGGTTGTCTCACTGTCAGTTACACCATTCGAATTTCAGTACAATATACATCTGCTGCTGTTTGGCCGGATCTGAGGAAGTTGTAGTGAACTACACCGTGAAGTGACCACCTAACAGTTACCCTCAAGTTTCATCTGGTTGAGCCATTGCGATATTCTTTTGCTATTGTCATATAGAATCCAATTTCAACAAACATTTCGCACCAAAACCCTTCATTCCTGTGCCCGTTCAACGTGGTGGGGCAAAGGGCACCCATTTAATAATTGATCTTTATTTAGATTATTCGCTGATCTTCCACGGGGATCATTCTTCAAGATTAAGTTACCACCACGGAAGTGATAAAACTAAAAACGCACGGTGAGTTCAATAACCGTATCCTCCCCTATCACGTTGATGTGAGCAAAGAATGTATTTACTTGAACGAGATGTGGTCTCCTATGCATTTTGCGACGACTAATAATCATTGTAAAATTCAAAGTCATTTGTTCTGTGTATATTTTATTTCAGTACAATTATTTTATAGGTTAGTTAATTAATCGTTTACTTGTTAGTGTTGGTAGTTGGTGAACTAGGTACCTTCTAAGCACTAGTTTTTTTATTGTAATTTTAAAATCTACCATTTAAAGTGTCGTACCTACTTTATTATTTAGTACCTAAGTTATTGTACAATCTAGAAGAGGAAGAATCGAAATGAAAATCTGTGCAGATATTATACATATATAATACAAAGTCATGGTTATCCTTCATCTCAAAAGCCCAGTTTCGTACAATAAGTCACTAATAAATATTGGGAACAACAAGAGGTGTTTCGCACCTATTCCTACAGGTTAATCTCAAGACCAGAATCGTTTTTGGTTCATAACAAAATGAAAATAAAGGAGTAGAGTTTTTAAACACTGGAATTATTACAAGCTTTGAATGCAGACTTTTTGATAGTTTATTTTTAATTCTTTTTTTTTAATTTAATATTTATCGTATGTTCCTTCTAAATACGCTGTGGATTAATCAAGCATTTATTCAATAAAATATGATCGCTATCAATAGTTATCGTGGCTTATCATGGGTTAAAAATTACAGTAATTATTTTTATTATTTTGTATTTGATTTTAATGTGTTATAGAATGAATCAATACATTGTAGTTTTTGAATTGTATGTGAAGTTATGAATGAATGCTTAGCCTCTGATATGCCAACAGCAATGCTGAAGAAATGATCTACCGAATCCTAAAGTGGCCGTGGAAGCTGCTTTGTATAGATAAAAGCTCCCGGGAAAACAATGTATAAAACATTCGTACGAAATGGATAAAATAAAAAATACGTCACTTAAAGTCATATTTTGAATAAGCTGGTTAGTGGGTACTTCAGTATAGGAGAGGTAGAAATGATTAAAATATCTCATAGTTGTATTATATTATAACCATGATCCGATTACAAAGCAACAAGCAGCTTATTTGCGTCATCGGAGCCCTTCATTGCAAGTCGATAAGGTGCGGGAGGGGGCAGGGGTGGAAGTGCGCGCGCAAATAAGATAGCATAAGGAAAGCTTTACCAAGGAGCAGTAGTTTTATATCCTTGGCGGCTTGGATCCCGTCCTCCTTTAGGTTCTTCTCGATCTGCTTGCTGCGCGCGATGGCGGCGCGCTCCTCGGCGGACGAAGCGCAGCCCATAGCGATGGCGCGAACGGCCTGGCTCGCTACTCGCGGCAGAACCGTACTCTTTGCATTATCTCGACTCGTGATGGCGCGCAGGTCGCGCAACGCACGCGCTACTTCGCGCACGCGTGCACTGTCACAGTTCTAGCAAAGCGCTGTGTATCGCGCCAAAATCCACACTACGTGCACTTTTTATCATAAAAGATACAAAGGTCGTCAAATCGACCTTCTTTTGAGCTGCCCCAGCAGAGAATGACAAATCGCGCAGGCTCTGCAACGTCAGAACTATTGCGCATGCTCGACGCGGCCTCTATTAATTAAGGAAAATACTTTAACCTCTTTGGTTTACAAAGCGACCGCAGACTGTTGGCCATATTATGCCAATTGACTACTTGACTCCAAATTATATTTAAAATCTATATTTATTTATATCGATTTTATTCCTAAGAATAGTTTTTTTTTTAAAAACAACAATGCCTAACTATATTGACAATACTTAATATATTTTTTTCAATAAAGTAAAAACTATCACTAAGGAAGTGTACTAAGAGTACTGGTAGAATTTCCGCCTTGAATAGCTAGGTAGTGTAAGAATCAATTGTATACCTACACAATTTATTACTATAATTTGTATAATTTATCTAGATCGGTTACATAATATTTGTCTATTCTTTATTGTTCAGAAGTTTTTATTTTTATCAAACGATAAAAGAATAACAGTTGACGTTTGTAGAAAACAAACGTCACCGGTAAGCCTTAAAATGTTTAAAGCTGGTTGCCAACTGATTGTCGAACCGTGCACACATGCACCAATAAATCTGTTATTATCGAAGACATCCTCGTTTTATTTGTGGAAATTCGAAGTGATATTACATTTCAGAAGTGGGATCAATAAAATCTACTTGTAATTTCCGCGCCAAAGCCATTTTGTGGTGATAAAAAAATTGAAGATCTTTTAGTGGCGAAAATATGAATAGTGATTCCGATCGTATGACACCTACTCGTGAACAACGCCGTAGAAGAAAATCTATGGTTACGAAGTTTAGAAGTCGGAGCAGGAGTCATTCAACGAGACTGAGGCGTGATCGCAGATTTCGAAGTACGACGCGTGGCAGAACAAAATCAGAGGTTCATGTAAAAAGAACACAACGTCGTCGTCATTCCAGTTGAAGTCAAGGTTCGGACGAGCTTCGGCACAAACGGAAACGGACACGTACAGTCCGTTCACCGCATGACGAACATGGTGGCAGTTCACGCGATGAATATTCTTGACGACGTGCGAGGTCATCGAGGGGCCATGGTACACCGAGTATCGGCGCGAGCAGACGTCGATCCAGAAGCATTTCACCAAGACGTACACACGTGAGTCGTTCCGATTTTAATGATAGTACTACGCAGTTATTATTGACAAAATTGATTGAATCTATTTCTAATAACCGTTCGGAAGGAAAGAAATTCCCCATGTTAGGAAATGTTATTCCAGAGTTTGATCCCATGATCAAAGGCCAAACTATTAATTCTTGGCTTAGCAAAGTGGAGGAATGTGCACGATTATATAAGTGGGGTAAAGATCAGATAATTCACTATGCACTTCCCACACTGAGTGGCGTAGCAAAATCATGGTATCAAACACTGCCGTCAATGTCGTTTTCATGGCCTGAGTGGAAAGTTAAACTGTTAGAATCCTTTCCGCATAGTGATGATTACGCTGAATTGTTGACAGAGATGTTATCCCGAAAAGCTAAATATAATGATTCGTTGGAACTATATTATTATGATAAAATAAACCTTTTGAACCGTTGCGAGATGAAAGGAAAACGTGCAGTGGACTGCTTACTACACGGCATAGAAGATCGATCATTGAGGTTAGGAGCTAAAGCTGCGAAATGTAAAGAGCCAGAACAAGTATTGGAATATTTTCAATCGATCAAACAACAACCACGAGATTAGGTTAAAGACAATGACAAGAAACCTACCGTTACAAATGTTAATTTGAATCAAACGACAAATTTGAAAGTTAGCCGTCCGCGCGAAAATACAGGACCCGTAGTTTGTTACAACTGTAATGAAACTGGCCATTATAGTTTCAGATGTACTAAGAAAATACTCAAATGTAATATTTGTAATAAATTAGGACATTTATCAACTAATTGTCCGAAATCACCAGCTAATGATAATAATAAGTCAGATTCCTCCAAAGAAAAGTCGGTTATGAAATTAGATACGATTAGTACAAGTAACGACAAATATTTAGTTGACCTGAAACTGAATGGCCAACCTCTAAAAGGATATGTGGACTTAGGTAGTCAGTGTACTCTTATACGTCATAGCGAAGCAGAAGCGTTAGGGATTCAGTGGACAAATAATGGTCATTTACCAGTTATGCGCGGCATAGGAAACCATGTTGTTGTACCATTAGGTAAGGCTATTGTGCAAATAGACATTCATGGTATTTCAGAAACAGTCGAAAGTTATGTAGTAGATGATACAGTTGTCAAGCGCGCAGTGTTAATTGGGCATAGCTTCACTGAGCAACCGGGAATCGTAATAACAAAAACAAGCGACGCATTAATCTTCGAACGGAACTCGCCTGAGAAATTATGTTTACGGCTATCTGAAGATATTTCGATCCCCCCAAATGACATGATAGTTATAAAAATTATTTGTGAAAAAGATCGTTATTCCGGTACATTTTATATACATGGGTCCTTACGCGGATATCCGGGAAAGGAATATTATTTGATGCCTGGTGAATATACTATGACTAATGGGACTGGAGTCGTATTAGTTCGTGGTTTATCTAAGACTCCCATAAGGCTAGAAAGTGCCATGTTGATAACGCGAGCTTTACGCACAAACGATTGTAAAAGAGTAAACGTGTTGGATTTTAGTAACTCAGACTTAAATAGTTCACTCAGTGTTGGTAATGACCTATCTAAAGATAAAGTTGAACGTTTGAAGGAGACTTTACTGATGTATAATGAATGTTTTTCCACCAACTTAAAGGATATAGTCTTTACCAATATAAAAAAAATGGAAATTGAGTTAACCGATTCAACCCCTGTAGTGTATAGGCTATATAGGTTATCCTATCCCGAGCGAGAACTGGTTCGATCAATGGTTAAGGAGATGCTTGATGCGGATGTCATATGTGAATCCAATTCCGCTTCTTTTGGTTAAGAAGAAAACTGGAGACAGAGTTGCACACCGACGCCTCAAAATATGGCATTGCAGGCATTTTAATGCAGCGTGGTAGTGACGGGCTTTTAAGGCCCGTGGCGTATTATAGTTGGAAAACTACTAGCGATGAACAAAAAATACACTCCTATGATTTAGAAACGTTAGCAGTGGTATCATCATTGAATAGATTTCGCGTGTATCTGTTGGGTTTAAAATTTAAAATTATAACTGACTGTAATGCGCTACGGACAGCTATGACTAAACGAGACTTAGTGCCGAGAATAGGGTGTTGGTGGATTCAACTCCAGGAATTTGATTGTGAAATCGAGTATAGATCCGGTATAAAAATGACGCACGTGGACGCCCTCAGTCACGCTCCGGTAACTGAGCCTGAAGTTACTGCTAGACCTCATGTCATTGATGTGCTTGTTATCGAAGAAAAAGATTGGATCGCGACAGTGCAAAGTGCTGATGAAGACGTTATGAGAATTAAAGAAAGTTTATCAAATAAATAAACACAGTTTATTGCGGACGTCCACAGAAATTACCAATTAAAAGGCGATCACGTATACAAAATAGTGGACAATGGTGTTAAGTGGCTAGTTCCAAAGTCCGTTAGGTGGCAACTGCTACGAATGAACCACGATGACGTAGGTCACTTCAGCTATGAGAAAACATTAAAAAGACTAAAAAGTTCATTTTGGTTTCCTAAAATGCGTCGATTTACTAAGAAATGTGTTGCCGCATGTCTAGAATGCGCTTACCATAAGACATCCGGTGGAGCTAAAGAGGGAATGCTGCATCCCATTCCCAAACCTGATATCCCCTTCCATACCCTGCATGCCGATCTCTTGGGCCCGTTCGTTCGTTCGCGGAGAGGAAATATATACCTGTTAGTAGTAATCGACTCTTTAACAAAGTTTATAACTATTAAACCGGTCAGAGACACAAAGACAACCACGGCTATACGTATATTTAAAGAACATTTTAGTTATTTTGGGGTACCTTCGCGACTAATTACCGACCGCGGAACGTGCTTTACGAGCGCAAAGTTCAAAAGATTTACATCTAGCATGGGTATAAAGCATATTTTAAATGCGGTGGCGACTCCGCGAGCGAACGGTCAGGTGGAGAGGTTCAATCGGACGATATCGGATGCCCTAAGTACCAAATGTCACGGCAAAAATGACAACACTTGGGACGAATATGTCGGCGACGTTCAACTGGGGCTAAATACTATGATTAACAAAACAACCGGTAAAAGCCCATCTGAATTGTTATTCGGCTATAAAGTAACGAACACGTCAGAAAATATATTAAGCGATGTCATTAATGAGACAATTGAGCGAGTTAGTGGAGATGATATGATAGAGTTAAGAAATAAGACTATGGATAAAATTGAGAAAGAACAGAACGTAGCCAAAAATCGTTTCGATAAAAGAAGAAAATTACCTACAAAATATAACATAGGTGTTATTAGGATAGAAAGGACGTTGTTCGATAAGGATAGATTAGGGAAATCCAAGAAATTAATACAAAAATTCCATGGGCCCTATAAGATTATCAAAATTCTACCCAATGATCGATTTTTAGTAGAAGACACCCCTCTTACTAAAAAGGGAAGAAAAGATATGAAAACGTAGTCTCAATCGATAAGATAAACCCATGGTTAAATTTTAAAGGAGTAGATAGCGAAAACGACAGTGACGAGGATGATTGTAATAATACTCTAAATAATGATGTAAATAAAGATGATGTACATAGACCGAACAGTGATTCTAATTAAGAACTCAACTAAAATTTATTGATTAGTTTATAAATAGATTGAGATAGATTATACATGTATATTTTATGATGGTATGGGTCACGAGTGAACAGTGCATAACGTAACGATCACAGATCGCGACAGACTATACTAGAATCTGATTATTGCGGCTATTAACAACGAAAAATTAAAAACAAAAATGAAAGAGAGCGATAGTTTTCATTATACATGTGTAATCACTGAAAGCATAGGTTGTGAGCAGTTAGTGCTTCACGCATAGATAACTGCAGATCACGACAGACTGTGCGCGATTGCGAAAAGGGATTATGACCGTGATTGAGATATGTTCTGAGCGGACAGTGCCTCTTAATTGCACAGATGTTCGCAGATCAGAACTATAGAATAATAAGTAGAAAATGAATGAATTGATAAAAGTGAATGAATTGATTTAACAATAATGAAAGAGAGCGATAGTTTTCATTATACACGTGTAATCACTGAAAGCATAGGTTGTGAGCAGTTAGTGCTTCACGCATAGATAACTGCAGATCACGACAGACTATGCGCGATTGCGAAAAGGGATTGTGACCGTGATTGAGATATGTTCTGAGCGGACAGTGCCTCTTAATTGCACAGATGTTCGCAGATCAGAACTATAGAATAATAAGTAGAAAGTGAATGAATTGATAAAAGTGAATGAATTGATTTAACAAAAATGAAAGAGAGCGATAGTTTTCATTATACATGTGTAATCACTGAAAGCATAGGTTGTGAGCAGTTAGTGCTCCACGCATAGATAACTGCAGATCACGACAGACTGTGCGCGATTGCGAAAAGGGATTGTGACCGTGATTGAGATATGTTCTGAGCGGACAGTGCCTCTTAATTGCACAGGTGTTCGCAGATCAGAACTATAGAATAATAAGTAGAAAGTGAATGAATTAATATATGAATATGAAGTGTCATACTATTTGATTGTAACTATTAGGATACTGAATAAATTAATTAATGTAAGTTAATATATATTTAATTATTATGTTATATAGTGTAATTTCAAATAAAATAATATCAAAATATGTTGTAAACCATATGCGAGTATTTATATATATATTAAGTTTCAAATCAAAGAAGAAAGTATGAGAACGAAACTCTAAAAGTGCGAGGACTCACTTTAATAGGATGGCCGATTGTAAGAATCAATTGTATACCTACACAATTTATTACTATAATTTGTATAATTTATCTAGATCGGTTACATAATATTTGTCTATTCTTTGTTGTTAAGAAGTTTTTATTTTTATCAAACGATAAAAGAATAACAGTTGACGTTTGTAGAAAACAAACGTCACCGGTAAGCCTTAAAATGTTTAAAGCTGGTTGCCAACTGATTGTCGAACCGTGCACACATGCACCAATAAATCTGTTATTATCGAAGACATCCTCGTTTTATTTGTGGAAATTCGAAGTGATATTACAGTAGCGTATACCGAAATAGCTGCCAGCACTTGGGTTTCTAGGAGGTCTATTGTGGTGGATAGTTCTTTGTACATTCTAACCGCTTCAGGGCCCCATGAGCCAAGTGTCTTGACACCAAACGAAACAAAGATTAAGACTCACTGAGATTTACAAATTTGCGTCGTTTGCTGTCTTCGGCAGTCGAAGTAGCAGTCCCAGCACCAACTGAAGCAGTTTGCAGCAGTTGAAGTCTTGCACTCTTCGAATGATTGTGATGCTTCGTCGGTCCATTCAATTATTGTTTTATCACGTTTCTTGACATGGTGTAGGTAAGCGTTTAGCGGAGCTTGTATTGATGCAGCATTCGGTATGTGGTCACGATAGAAATTTAACATGCCTAGAAATCTTCTTAAACCTTCTATAGTTTTCGGTTTTGAATATTCGGTAATGGCTTTAATCTTCTCTTCTGGTGGCTGTATACCGTTTTTTGATACGATGTATCCAAGAAATTTGACTTCCGTTTGGCCTAAGTTACACTTCGCGGTGTTGATAGTGATACCGTTTTCTTCCAATCTTCTAAGAACTGTTCTTAGGTGATCGCGATGCTCGTTTGCTGAGGCTCTGAGCAAATCGTCGATGAATGGGAAAACGTAGTCTAATCCACGGAGCACTTCGTGAATAAATCGCTGAAATGTTTGTCCCGCATTCTTCAGACAAGGACACATGCGAGGAAATTCGAATAAACCCATTGGTGTGATGATAGCGATATGAGAAGGAGCCTGAGTGTCGCCGCGAGTCGCGTCCCACACCAGCGCCCTTTCCCGTGCCCAAGCCACTAAACTCTAAAGTATTTCCATTCGCTTCCATACGTGGCTGGCAATACCGTTTAGGTCTAAAATCGGCAAATGCCCAACGAATATGAAACGATTTATAACCTAGGTCCTAAAAAATCATTAAGAGAAAAATTTAAAGAAATAAACATTTTGAGTGTTTCATCTTAATACATTTTTGATAATATTCTGTATCTTCATAAGCACATTGAAGTATTTTCTAGAAACTGCGACATTCATAATGTTAACACGAGGAACAAACATAAACTTGTTATGCGTAGTAGGCAGTCGGTTGTGTCGAGTTAGTAAGTCTTTTGTTGGGCGTTGTATATGCTTCTACAATATGATCCCAGAAAATGTACAAAATAAATGTGTTACGAAATTTAAAATAATTGTTAAATAACGTTTGTGTGGGAAAGGTTACTATAGCATAAACGGTTTTCTTAATGACACCACGGACTGGGAATAAAGCGAACACCATCAGGCTCTTTAACTATAAATGTTTATTGTACGATATCACATTGTAATCCATATTTTATATGAAAAAAAAAGCCCGCTGAGTTTTTTGCGCCCTTTCTTCTCAGGTCTGAGGCAGTCTCTTTTGAATGGGTAGTAGTTTTTGACGTTCAGTAAGTGATTTATAATCCTATTTTGAATAAAAATATTTGAATTTGAATTCGAATTTCGTCAATTGACATGCAAAACATGTTATAAAATTGTCTAAATACCATCACTACTGTTATACTGAAACATGTCGGATTTCACAATGCTATCATTTATATTTATAAAAATTAAATTTAAAGATATTATGATACAAGACTTAAAGAATTTAATAATTCATTTACTTAGTACCTATGTATAATGTTAACAAATTCAATGTCATAAAAGTATATTAATTTTCATATATTATCTATTATCACATAGACTAATTCATAATAATAAATCATTTTGTATTGAAAAATTCATTTAAACTATAGAAGCACCTATTTATTAACCACTGATGCAGTGTTCTTTTAAAAACTTTTAAAGGTAAATTTTTCAATTCATTAGGCAATTTATTATATATTTTCATAGACATGCTGTAACATTTTCTACTAAAAGATGCAGTTCTACAGAAGGGAATTATGAGTCTATGTATTTGGATACCTTGTGTTTAAAAACCTTCTGGCTTTTTTTTGTATAGAAATCACACATATGTTTTTGAACAAATAGGCTTATCTCATAACTGTATAGGCATGATACCGATAGAATTTCTCCAATTTTTTAAATAGGGGTCGACAAGAATCTAGGGGGCCAAATAATTTATACGTCTAGAAAGTATTGCTATTAGACAACCGATAGAAACCGGCCAGGAATATTAGCTCAGTGGGCGTGACAAGATACGTAGGGATTTGTATGACACTTTCTGAAAACACTATCACACTAGACATATGTACCAGTACGGAAACTACCTACAAACGTTCGAAATGACACACTCACACAAACATGCGTATCGACGAGGCCCCTAAGCAGTTTTCGAGGTCAATACGAGTCGAGTGTCACGTTGTTATTTGTTTCCGCGATCTTTTTAAAAATAGCAGCGTATTGCGTGGTATACGGTTATTTGAACTCTGCTCCATTAAACCTCCAGTTTTTGTTTTTTAAACTATAAATCAGTGTAGTATATAATAATGATTTATTTTTATATTATTATAATTAGTAGGTATTCGAATCATAAGTCCGTGAGAGCGATGTGAGTATGATAAATTCGTGAATATAATTCACAATTTACACTAAGATGGCGGCTGCAATATTTATTATCATTTTTTATGTGTGTGGTTTAATGGTTTTCTAAGATGTTTTTTATATTTATTTATTTTCGACAAAAATACTTACCCACATGTGTTTGTCATGGTTTTTGTGAGTGTTGAAACCAATACCAGCTAGTGCTGCCAAAATGAAAATTCAAGATGGCGGTTGCAAAAAATTATCACGTGAGAGTTCTCTGTCATACGCTGAGTATTTCTTCTCCGCCTCTGAGAATTTCTTTGAGAAGTAACCGAGTGGTTGCCAATTATTTTCGATGTATTGTTGTAGGACGGCACCGACTGCATTGTCAGACGCATCGCAGAATATTGCGATAGGGGCATCATGTGATGGGTGAGCGAGTAAGGTAGCTTTAGATATGCTATTCTTGCACTCTTCGAATGATTGTGATGCTTCGTCGGTCCATTCAATTATTGTTTTATCACGTTTCTTGACATGGTGTAGGTAAGCGTTTAGCGGAGCTTGTATTGATGCAGCATTCGGTATGTGGTCACGATAGAAATTTAACATGCCTAGAAATCTTCTTAAACCTTCTATAGTTTTCGGTTTTGAATATTCGGTAATGGCTTTAATCTTCTCTTCTGGTGGCTGTATACCGTTTTTTGATACGATGTATCCAAGAAATTTGACTTCCGTTTGGCCTAAGTTACACTTCGCGGTGTTGATAGTGATACCGTTTTCTTCCAATCTTCTAAGAACTGTTCTTAGGTGATCGCGATGCTCGTTTGCTGAGGCTCTGAGCAAATCGTCGATGAATGGGAAAACGTAGTCTAATCCACGGAGCACTTCGTGAATAAATCGCTGAAATGTTTGTCCCGCATTCTTCAGACAAGGACACATGCGAGGAAATTCGAATAAACCCATTGGTGTGATGATAGCTTTTTTCTCTATGTCCTGTTCCCTGGTCTTCAATTGTTGGTAAGCGCGGTTGAGGTCGATTGTGGAGAATATTGTTTTGCGAGACAGATGATGGGTGAAGTCCTTGACTCTCGGAACTGGATAACGATCGGGTTTGGTTATGCTGTTCAATCGTCTATAATCACTGCATACCCGTATATCGCCATTCTTCTTAGGTACTATATGGAGTGGTGAAGGCCATGGACTTTTACTCGGTCTGCAGAGTCCTTGTTGCATCATGTTTTCAAATTCTTTCTTCACTATTTCATAACGATGAGGTGGAATGGGACGAGCACGGCAATGTAATGGAGGTCCTTGTGTTTCAATATAATGTTTCACGTTAATTTTTGGCGATGATTGCATCGAAGTTAATCTCGTGGTACCGGGGAATTCAGCGAGTATCGCGTGGTACGGGGCCTGTATATCGATACTTCGTACTGTGGGTAAGGTCGTTGACATTATTGGCGCGTTGATTTTAAGATTTGTGACGGTATCAATTAATCTTCGATTTTTTAAATCTACGATGAGTTGATGGTGGTTGAGAAATTCGGCACCTAATATTGGTTTCGTGACGTCAGCTACAATAAACTTCCACTTGTATGGTCGACGGAGGTTGAGATCGAGTTCTAATGTTTTTTCACCATAAGTAGAATGTGACAATTTATTGCAAAATACATTAAACAATGTTTGGTAAGAGTATCCGTAAAGCTAGTCCCGCGAGCTCCTTACCAACCTATATCATCGTGGGGGAAACCTGACATCCCGTTCCATACTTTGCATCTTGATGTGTTAGGACCATTACCTGAATCGAATGGGTTAATGATTGATTCTTTTACCAAGTACTGTTTGTTATACGCTGTCTATAGGCAGGACGCTACCGCACTCATCCGTACGTTTACTAACACCGTCTCTCTATTTGGGGTCCCAAAGCTTCTTGTAACCGATCGCGATAGGATGTTTGAGTCCACTGACTTTGTGGGCCTTCTTTCTCAATTTGGGTGTGAAATTCACTATATAACGCCCGAAATGCATAACGAAAACGGGCAACTTGAGAGATACGTAAGAACTGTTCTATGTGCCGCTTTTATTAGATCAAAACCAATCGACGGAGGGCCTCGCGTCCGAAGTCGTTAATTTTGATGAATCTGGATAACTTTTGCCGATCGCATGGTCCAGTACCGGCGACGCATCTTTCAAATGTCTGCCTTATCAACTTTCGATGATAGTTTCTGCGACTACCATGGTTGTCACGGGTAACGGGGAATCAGGGTTCGATTCCGGAGAGGGAGCCTGAGAAACGGCTACCACATCCATGGAAGGCAGCAGGCGCGCAAATTACCCGCTCCCGGCATGGGGAGGTAGTGACGAAAAATAACGATACGGGACTCTTACGAGGCCTCGTAATCGGAATGAGTACACTTTAAATATTTTAACGAGGAACAATTGGAGTGCAAGTCTGGTGCCAGCAGCCGCGGTAAATCCAGCTCCAATAGCGTATACTAAAATTGTTGCGGCTTAAAAGCTCGTAGTTCAATATGAAAATCCTATCGCGGTGCTCTTCAATGAGTGTCGAGATGGGCCGACAATTTTACTTTGAACAAATTAGAGTGCTCAAAGCGGGCTCAAAATGCCGCTTGAATATTTCGTGCATGGAATAATAGAATATGATCTCGGTTCTATTTTGTTGGTTTTCAGAACTCCGAGGTAATGAATAATAGGGATAACTGGGGGCATTCGTATTTCGACGTTAGAGGTGAAATTCTTGGATCATCGCAAGACGAATATCAGCGAAAGCATTTGCCAAAGGTGTTTTCATCAATCAAGAACGAAAGTTAGAGGTTCGAAGGCGATTAGATACCACCCTAGTTCTAACCATAAATATGTCATCTAGCGATCCGCCGACGTTACTACAGTGGCTCGGCGGGCAGCTTCCGGGAAACCAAAGATTTTGGACTCCGGGGACGCTTCGGCGGGCGCGGTTCGAATATTCGCGACGCGCGTGCGTCTCGTGACGCGCTCATGTCGAGTGCGAAGCGAGTCGAGATCACGTAACATAATATTTTGTTACACACAGAGATCGTTCACGTATTTTCTAAATATAAAAACTATTACCCTGAACGGTGGATCACTTGGCTCGCGATGAAGAACGCAGTTAACTGCGCGTCATAGTGTGAACTGCAGGACACATTTGAACATCGACATTTCGAACGCACATTGCGGTCCGTGGAGAAATATCCAGGACCACTCCTGTCTGAGGGCCGGCTTTAAAGAAGGCATAAAAGAATACGACGACGCCGTCGCTGTATACTGACAACACTGTTTGCACGCCTAAAAAACGTGTAAAACGAGTGACGGTCTTCGGGCCGGGCTCGGGTGAACCCCGCCGGGTTGCCGGGTCCCGCTCGATCCGTTCGAAAATGTAAAATAAGCCGCAACGCGTGGTGATGTTCGCGTGCAACGCCGTCTCCGCCTCACGACCGACGTGGGTCACGGAGACGGGCGCGGCACCGGGGCGCGCTCGTTCGCTGTCACACGCGGATATCTCGTGATTAATTTTAATTAATCTTTGCAGAGTTCTCTATGTGAAAGGCGTGCGTGGCTGCGCCTTCGGTTCGCGTCCCGTACGCTGCACGTGTTATTTCGGCCCGATGTGAGCGTGCAAACGAGTAGGCGGACTCGACGTCCGACGGGCGCTTCGATCGCGGTACGTGCGCGGGTCGACGATACGTCGTTAAGACTTATTGGCGGCGCGCGCACGACGGTGTCGCTGCGCTGACGGATATCGTGTCTGCCTCATACTTTTTATCGTTGGCCTCAGATCAGGGAGGATCACCCGCCGAATTTAAGCATATTAGTAAGAAACTAACCAGGATTCCCTCAGTAGCGGCGAGCGAACAGGGATAAGCCCAGCGCCGAATTGAGTTATGAATTCAAACAGACAAAATTGAAAGGCGCAACGAAAGTGAAGGCGCGCGCTTGTCGAGCGCTCAGGGAGGATGGAGCGTTGATCGTCAAAAATCGATATCTCGCACTCGTTTCCAATCAGCGAATGCGGGCGCGCTCTGAGCACAGATGCTGGGACCCGATAGTGAACTATGTCTGGTCAGGTCAAAGTGAGGGGAAATAGGGTATAGGGGCGAAAGACTAATCGAACCATCTAGTAGCTGGTTCCTTCCGAAGTTTCCCTCAGGATAGCTGGCGTCGACTCGTAACAGTCTCATTCGGTAAAGCGAATGATTAGAGGCATTGGGGCCGAAACGACCTCAATCTATTTTCAAACTTTAAATGGGTTAGAACTCCGGTCTGATGACGGTGCCAAGTGGGCCATTTTTGGTAAGCAGAATTGGCGCTGTGGGATGAACCAAACGTAGTGTTAAGGCGTCTAAAAAACGCTCATTGGACACCGGGCCTGGTCGATGCTCGCGCGTGTCTCCATCGCAAGGTGGTCTCGCGCGTCGCTGAATCCGGACCCACGTTCCGGCGTTTCGCGGATCTTCCTAGCCGTAAGTCCGCGTCGGTTTCGTCTCGTGCGAAATCGGCGCGGTACTGTACGACCGCCGTTCAACGGTCAGCTCAGAACTGGCACGGACAAGGGGAATCCGACTGTCTAATTAAAACAAAGCATTGCGATGGCCCTCGCGGGTGTTGACGCAATGTGATTTCTGCCCAGTGCTCTGAATGTCAACGTGAAGAAATTCAAGCAAGCGCGGGTAAACGGCGGGAGTAACTATGTGTTCGGGCTCAGGAATAATATCTGGGACTGTATTAAGGTTTCCTATAATCGCCGGTTTTGGCTCTTTAAATAAATGAATTTATGTAGGCACTTGCAATCAACCAAGAATCATGAGGAAAGAAGTAAATGCAATCCACTAACCTTTGAACACTCCCACGTCACTCAGGTGGCGGCGGCGCAGCAGCTCCAACGGTCCTGACTCTGGTGTTCCAGGTGAACGTCACTGGCGATCGCAAGCTTACAAAGTTTTATATGTAGACACTAGTATTGAACGTCAACACTAGACTTGATGATCACTGGTTACTCAGGGTAAACACGGTTTACATAGGTAGTGCTATCGACCACGCCCGAGCAAAGATCAATTGTCTCTGTCCGCTTGTCAACCCAAGCGCGACTTGTGTCATCGGATATTGGAGCACGTACAACTACCCTCATGATTCCTAATAAAAATCAGCAAGTACCGTACATACCCCCCACCGAAATCATTGTAATGATTTCCAGGTAAAGGAAAATTAAAGTATTTATTTATGTATTTAATAAAATTAGAGTCATCTAACTCTATATAAAAAAAGTATAAAAAAAAACTTATGTAATTAGTAAGATAATAAGAATTATAAAAAGTAAATTATGACTATGGATACCAAATAAACTTAACCTATTTATGTAACAACAATACCTAACATTACAAATGTTAAGTTTTAAATATTTAATGACGAAATGGTAACGGACATAACTTATTAACTGGCCGCTTAAAACAACGATTAACTGTCCGGACACTGACTACGCGAACGTCGCCGTCAGGACCAGGAAACGTTTCAATGACTCTACCTAATGGCCATTGCAAAGGGCGAGTTAAATCCGATTTAATTAAAACAAGGTCACCAACCTTCAAATTAGGTGGGGATACATGCCATTTTGACCGTTGTTGTAATGTGTGTAAGTAATCATGTGACCAAAGTTTCCAAAATGATTGTGAACATTTTTGAATATATTGCCACCTAGACAATAAATTAATAGGAACATCCTCTAAATTGTGCTCAGGCACTGCGAGCAGGCTCTGGCCAATCAAAAAATGTCCAGCTGTTAAAACTTCAAACTCGTTTGGGTTATCTGAAAGAGAGCAAAGCGGTCGTGAATTCATCACGGCTTCAACTTTGCAAAAAAGTGTTGACAATTCCTCAAACGTGAGGGACTTGTCACCTGCGCACGCAATAAATGATATTTCGCCGACTTTATGCCGGCTTCCCAAAGACCTCCCATACTGGGGGCGCTTGGAGGGTTGAACTTCCATGTAATACCTCGAGCTGAACAGCCATCAGAAATAGAAGTTTTTACTTCGTTATTACTAAGAAATTTAACGACGTCTTGTAAGTGCTTGTTTGCTGCTACAAAATTTGTACCGCAATCTGAGTATAAACTTGAGCACAAGCCACGACGAGCGGTAAACCTATCTAGACAGGCTAAGAAGCAATCCGATGACAGATCAGTGAGGACGTCAAGGTGAACTGCTTTTGTGGAAAAGCAGACGAACAAACAAAGATATACTTTGTATAACTTAGCGTTACGCCTCTTGTGCTCTTTTACGTTAAAGGGTCCACCAAGGTCAACACCAACGTGATGAAAAACCTTATTGGGTTCTAACCGAGGCTTAGGTAACGTCCCCATACTCGGCTGAGCCAACCGTGGACTACACTTGAAGCACGTGACGCAACGTGGGAGAACGGAGCGTATGACACTACGAGCGGATACGATCCAGTACCTCTGACTAATTATACCTTGTAACGTACGAGGCCCTACATGTAAATAATTACGATGGAAATGTTCAATAATCAAAGTTGTAATGTGACTACGTTTAGGTAAAAGCAAGGGATGTTTACGACTAAAAGGTAGACTTGCCTGTGAGATTCTACCCCCCACCCTGAGGAACCCTGCTTCGTCCAAGAATGGAGATAAACTTTTCAAGGTTTGAATTATTAACGTATTATTTTTAAGTGAATTAATTTCGTTGGAATAAAATTGTTTTTGAGTTAATTTAATTATAAGGTTATGTGCAGAATTTAATTCAATAGTTGTCAAAGTTTTAAAATATCTATCACAATTTTTATTACGTGAGTTGTTAATGAATCGCAAGCACCAAGCGGTGACGCGCTGCAATTTATTAAAAGTTGAAAATTTTAAAAACAATTCATGATCCGACGGTTCTTTATTACTCAACAAATTAAAACTCTCCGTATTTGATTTTAACTCTAAAATATCAGTGTCGTCCCTAACATAAAATGTGGTAATCGGCCACTGTTGAAAGTCTCTCGTGAGCCATTCTGGTCCATGCAGCCAGAGCTGTTGGTCGGCGAGGAGGGCCGCGGGTGCTGTGCCGCGCGAGCACACGTCCGCCACATTCTCGTCGCTACTAACGTGATACCAGCAGTTTGACGGCACTGCTTCGATTATTTGGGCAACACGATTGCTAACAAACGTTTTTAATTTGTAAGGTGGCGTTTGCAACCATGCAAGTACGACACTAGAGTCTGTCAGAGCTATGATTTTGTAATTAAAATTGTTATGGTTTTGTTTTAAAAATAATATTAATTTTGATAATAAAACACATCCCATCAACTCTAATCGTGGGATTGAAAGAGGTTTAATTGGAGCTACCTTAGTTTTACAAGTGAGCAGCCTAGTTTTAACAGCGTTATTCTTGTCTACGCTACGAACGTACAGACAAGCCGCATACCCGCGCGTCGAGGCATCACAAAACGCAACTATCTGAACGTCAGAAAAGTCCGTTATTAATAAATGACGCTCAATGCGGAGCTCAGACAAGGTTGACAAAGATGAAATAAACGTTTTCCATCTCTCACAAAGATCAGACGGCAGGGGTTCATCCCAGCCTTTGCTAAGTTTCCATATATCCTGCAGGAGGCATTTAGCCAAGAAAACACACGGTGCTAGAAAACCTACAGGGTCAAAAATGCTTGCTAATAATTTTAATACTGAACGTTTAGTGAAAATATTATCTTTTAAATTATATTGAAACGAGAAACAATCGTCTTTTGGATCCCACTTTAATCCAAGGATTTTTAAAGAAGACGCAGAATCCCCATCAAAGTTTATAGACGCGCACTGGTCAACTCCAACCCGAGCGAGAAGCTCAGGTGAGTTGCTCGCCCACTTCCGGAGTGTGAACCCACCGCGCTGCAATATGTCGATAACGTCATCTTGCAACGTGCAAGCGTCTTGCAGCGTGGGTGTAGATCCCAGAAGATCGTCGAAGTAAAACCCGTGCAGCAGCAAGCTCGCTGCTCGCGGGTGTCGCTTCGCCTTGTCGTGTGCCAGCTGACGTAACGTACGCACAGCTATGAACGGTGCACTACGTAAACCGTATGTATTTGTTTTTAATTCAAATATTTGTATGGGCTCATTAGGTGACTCCCTCCATAAAATGTGTTGGTATTTACGCTCAGAGGGTCTGTTAGAACGCATCTGTACATTTTTGTAATATCAGCCGTAAAACAAATGTCATAAAGTCTAAAATTGATTATTATTTTTAAAAGATCTTGCTGTAATTTTTTGCCGATTAAAAGGTTGTCATTTAATGAAACTCCATTCGAAGTTTGAGCTGAGCCATCGAAAACGACTCGAACCGGTGTAGTTGTGCTGGCGGTGCGAACCACTGGATGATGCGGAATAAGGTATTGACTGGGCTCGTCCCCGGTGTACGGCTCCATGTGACCCAGCTGCTGGTACTCGCGCATGAAGGCTACGTACTGGTCGCGGAGACCATCGTCCCGGGCGAGGCGGCGCTCCAGCTGCAGCAGGCGGCGCTCACGCAGCAACAGCGGGCACACGTACCTGCCAGTTGCGTCGCGATACGTACGCGATGAATATATATTTTCCGCTTCTTGTTCTAGGGGATCTGGAGGTACCTCACACGGTGAGGCTTCAATCTCCCAGAATCGCCGAAGACAAGTATCGATGACGTCATCGTCCTTAGTGTACGACACTAAGTTTGAAGTCATAGAAACGCTTAAATTATTTGAAGCACACGGTACATCAAGTCTCCCTGTAATTACGTACCCAAATACGCTACTCAACGCACACGGAAGGGAGGGACCGAATACGATTCGATTTCCATCATAAATGTGTGGAAAAACGTCTCCCGATAAAATAATATCAATTACAGAACGTCTGTAAAAGAAAGGCTCCGCTAAAACTAAATTATTATATTTTTTAACAATATTTTCTGAAATATTAGAAGTGGGTAAATCAGAAGTTATTTTTGAAAGGATTACGGCATCTATTGTGAATACCGGATCACAGTTATACCTAGGTTTTAGTGTACATGTCGTCATACCATACGTTTTTACATTTTCACCCGATAAGCCATAAATATTGTAAGGACATTTATAACGTCTTAAACCTAACCGTTCTAAACAATTTATAGTAATAAAGTTAGATTGTGCGCCTGAGTCGATTAACACACGACACGGCTGCTCCTTACCGAAAACATCAACAACGTTAACTATAGCCGTACCTAATATAACGGAATATTGTTTGCTATCTGATAACGATGAGTGGCAGTTGTCATTTCGCGAGTGCATGATTGACGCGTCAACAGGCGCGGGCGGCGCAGGGAGAGGGTGCCGGCCGGCGGCCGCGGGTGCACTGCTGTTATAGTCGACATGTAACAGAGCATGGTGCGTTTGTCCGCAAGTGTAACATCGAAACTCGCTGCGGCACTCATCAGCTGTATGATTTAGTTTTAAACAATTATGACAAATCCCCAAAGTATTAGCACGGCTAATACGCTGTGTTGGTGTCAGTTTACGAAACTTTGTACACCTAAAAATCATATGATTTTCGTTACAGTGAAGACATGCATAATTATTCAATTTGTTTTTGTTGTTCGTTGTTTGAGTATAATTTTTACGTGAAGTTAAGTTTTTATTATTATTAGTGTTTAAATTCAAATGTTGTTTGTTACGTTGTGTGCCATTATTTTGTATAATTATATTTGAAGTATACGTTTGTGAATGTTCCAATACTTTAACATGATTTTGCACAAAGGATATTAAGTTTTCATAACAAGGAATTGTTGTTTGATCAATGCTTTGCTCAAATAATTTGCGAGTATTTTGATCAAGTGATTTTAACGCAATATGGCAGATGACGTAACTATGAAGGTTAGGTATATTATATGAACAAATTGCCTTGTAGGAATTTTCAAAGATTTCAATAAAATTATTTAGACTTAAAGGAGATTCTTTTAAAATGGGTGGAAAAGTTAACATTTTATCAAGGTATTTACTAGCCAGCATACGTTGATCTTGGTACTTATCAAGTAGGGCTTTCCATACCACATCATAGTTCGATGATGTAATCGGTACACTTTTAATAACACTGAAGGCAGAACCCTTAACACATGACAACAAATAGTGAAACTTATCAATGTTTGATATGCCTTTTTGGTTATGAACTAAGGAGCAAAATGTCTCATAAAAGGTTGTGAAGTTTTCTATGTTTCCGTCAAAGGAGATTAACTCAAGTTTAGGTAACCTAGGACGACTATTTATTTCGGTTTTAGATGAATTATCTGACGAGTTATTTTCTGTTTTTAAGTCAAGGTTTTTAACACAACTTTTGATTTGGAAGAATAAATCATCAAAACTATCTAATTCACTAGAATTAAACTGTATTTTAGGATTTAACAAAACTTCTAGTTCAAATATATTAATTGTAACCTTTTCATATTTCTCGCGAATAGAATTAATTTCAGAGGCACGAAGTAAAAACATGTCGATGTCTACAGATTCAGGATTCGAACATATTTTCAAAGAAGTATCGTATAGTTTTTGAACCTGAGAGAATAGTCTTTGCTTAACTGTATTATGAGTACAAACTCTGTGACGAATATCTTGTTCGTCTCCTTCGACTTCAACTTTCCTGCGGGTCGCCATTTTAAGCGACGCAGTTACAATATTACGTAGGTACCAAGTTAATATTATTTAGTATAAGTATTAATTATTAAGGATTTTACTAAGTATTAATGTTACAAATAAGTAAGTTTATCAACGAAATGAATTACGTATGTGTAGGTAGACTAAAGTATCTACTTGTAACAAAAGAATTAAGATTTATCTGTAACTAGACCGATTAAATAGTAATATTAAAGTTAAATCAACGTATTCGAAGGACCTATAAGAATGAAATGACCAAAATCCGACTACGTAGGCCAATATCCGGCTCGAAGGACCAATGTTCGGGCTCAGGAATAATATCTGGGACTGTATTAAGGTTTCCTATAATCGCCGGTTTTGGCTCTTTAAATAAATGAATTTATGTAGGCACTTGCAATCAACCAAGAATCATGAGGAAAGAAGTAAATGCAATCCACGAACCTTTGAACACTCCCACGTCACTCAGGTGGCGGCGGCGCAGCAGCTCCAACGGTCCTGACTCTGGTGTTCCAGGTGAACGTCACTGGCGATCGCAAGCTTACAAAGTTTTATATGTAGACACTAGTATTGAACGTCAACACTAGACTTGATGATCACTGGTTACTCAGGGTAAACACGGTTTACATAGGTAGTGCTATCGACCACGCCCGAGCAAAGATCAATTGTCTCTGTCCGCTTGTCAACCCAAGCGCGACTTGTGTCATCGGATATTGGAGCACGTACAACTACCCTCATGATTCCTAAAAATCAGCAAGTACCGTACACTATGACTCTCTTAACTGCTGCAACGCGCTGATGCGCCCGGAAGCAGGGCCCTAACGGGCTGGAGAGTCCGAGGTGCTCCACGGGGGGGACGGGGACGCCAAAACATCCTTTCAGCCGTCAACGGCCAGAGAGCTGAACCTCGCTGCGTTCCCTGGCCTTCAAGCGAGGAGCATGCTCTACTGCTAGGTCAACAGGCTTGCCTGGAGGCTGGGCGGGGAGTGTGCATTATCACCAGCTGTATGATCCACGCCACATAGCGGGTGATGCATTGGGGGTGAGCCCCCAATGAGCTCCGATGGGGTGCCCGTTTACGGGTGCTCGAGTACAGCGGTCCTTCGGGAGGAGCCTAGCGAAAGCCGCGTACGAATCGGCTGTGAAGGGTTAGCAGCCCCCACGGCCGAAAAATCAAGAAAAGCTATGTCAAATAATGTGAGCCGTACCACGGCACTGGATTTGACCCGAGGAGTCAGAGAGCATCTCGATTATAAACCCGGACGCTGAATCTGGTTGATCGCCGAGCAGTGGTCATCTCCAGTTCACGTGTCCGATTTGCACAAGACCATTCACAACTGCTATCGGGCTGGGCGTCCATAAACGGCGGGCCCACCCGGTGCATTCGAACGCCGAAGCCGCCCCTACAGATAGGGTAAAGAGGAGGTGGAGCCATGAAGAGTTGACGATGTTGGCGCGTACTGAAGCGGGATTAAGTGTGGAGACCGGGAAGTGCACCAATATTATCCTGGCGCCTCGTCTCTCAGGTATCAGAAGGACTGTGAAGGCGATTAAGGGCCAAAGGCGCTCCGCTGCGTACAAAAGCAAAGTGCTCGAGTACGTAGGGGAGATACGGATTGCGGCCACCGTCAGGGAGGTGGAGCTGTCCCGCGAAGCACCGACGCCTGCGGAAGACCAGCCGACAACCGACTCTAGAGTGCAAACCACTGACCTTGATGACCCCTTCGCCGAGTTGACTTCGGATAGGCCAGACGCGTCGGAACTGCTTCCAAACTACTCTGTGAGAGGGAGGCGAAACGGATTTTTATTATTCTTGAGAGTAGGAAACACAGTTGAGTATTTACACCCCGGAACGGGGCGTAATATGTACTCGAGTGTCCGCGTAAACGGACACCCCATACCGACTAAAACCTCCTCTTTGCTGCTTGCATGCTTTTACAGCGACATAGGACATGGGCCGTGGAGGCCGCAAAGACTACGCAACAACAGTCGCGGGGCGTCTCCTAAGGAGACTCGAACCTCGGACCGGCTGTGTGCTTGTGGGAAAGAGAGAGAATGAAAATGAAGATGAAGGATGAAAAGATGAGATGAACACACTCACCGGCGAGTGTGGTGATGTTTTGTGTAATGTATGTAAGTGTATATGTATGTGTTTATGAGTGTATGTATGTATGTATTGTAAATGTTTGTGTGCATGTTTGTTTTTGTTTGTGTCTGTTTGTGGAGTGTGTTTGTGATTGTGTAAGTGGTGTATGTCAGTCCGTCAGTCAGTCTGTGAGTGAGTGTGAGTGGAGTGAAACGCTTACAGGACGAGGACTAACGTCTCGTCGGGTATCAAAATGTGTGGTGTATCTAGGTTGGGGGCCGCTGGCCATCGTCAGAGTGACGAGTGCCAGTGGATTGCGGCGGTTGACCGCGCCTACGCCTGCGAAGGCGGTGTGTGCGTGTCTGTGTCGGTGTTTGTGTGGGTGCCGCGTTCGCGATGGTGATGTCGTCATCAGGGTCTACCGTGACGTGCCTGGGACGTCTTATTGGGTTGAGAATGTGGTGTAAGGGGGTGTACCCACATGCCTTCCTAACCAAGATGATGGGATGGTTAGGCGCCTTGTCAAAGAAGCGTTGCGATCTCTTTAAAGTGTTAGTATAAGAAATGACACCAAAAAGAATTCTAAAGGAATCAATTTTGAGAAAATAAATGCCGTTTATGCCTTTTGTTGAGCTATCGTCGGAAGCTCTAGATCGCGGTGAAAATCTACATTTCGGATGAACCACGGGGCTCCGGTTGCCATGCCATAATATGACGGCTGACACAGGTGAAGATATAGTAAACCTATTTGCTGGTTATTTCTCCTCCCTTTATCAAGGTACCCCTATTAATGTCTCTTATGATTGTGTAAATACAGCTCACGGACACTTCACTTTGAATAATATATATATCAATGAACACGTGATTATTAAAACCCTTTTGTCTCTCGATCCCTTCAAAGGGGGCTGGCCCTGACGGTATCCCACCAATATTCATAAAAAAATGTGCAAAACAACTAGCCCTTCCACTAAAAATTATATTTTCACATTCCTTATTAACATCTTCTTTTCCCACTAAGTGGAAATTAGCTAATGTCGTACTAATATTTAAGAAAGGAGATAAATCTGATGTTTCTAATTATCGCCCCATTTCTCTACTATCTATATTTCCGAAAGTCTTTGAAAGAATTCTACATAAATTTATGATTTGGCATTTTAAAGAACTTATTTCTAACACTCAGCATGGTTTTGTTGGTGGCAAATCTACTGTGACAAATCTTATGAGTTTTGTTAATAACCTAGCTGAAAGCGTCGACAGTGGTATTCAAACGGATGTCATTTACACGGATCTCAGTAGGGCGTTTGATAAAGTCAACCATAACCTACTCCTGACTAAGCTTTTCAACTACGGTATCTCTAACCCCCTATTATCTTGGTGTAAGTCATACCTAAGTGGTAGGTCTCAAAGAGTCATCACGAATGGTTATACCTCCACGTGTTACACAACATTTTCTGGCGTTCCCCAAGGTTCTCTCTTAGGGCCTTTGCTGTTTGTCGTTTTTATTAATGACGTAATATCGGTTGTGAAGCATAGCAAAGCACTACTGTATGCTGATGATTTAAAGTTGTACAGATTAATTAAGTCGCATAATGATGGAGCGTTGTTACAAGAAGATCTTTACGCTGTTAGTGACTGGGCCAGAAGTAACAAAATGATCCTCAACGCTCATAAATGTGTTCATATTAAAATCACGCGGAAGAAAAATGTAATATCCACAACATATTTTGTTAATGACCTTGCCATCAATGAAGTAAATACTGTCAGAGATCTAGGAATTATAATTGACACTAGACTTTCATTCAAACCACATATAGATGAAGTTGTTGGAAAGGCGACGAAAATGGTTGGGTTTATTAAGCGTACTTCAAAAGATTTTAAACAGATTAATTCTGTCATGTGTTTATACAATGCATTTGTTCGGTCGCATTTGGAATATTCTTGTGTGATTTGGGACCCCTTTTACAAAATTCATGTTGATAGGTTGGAAAAAATACAACGGTCTTTTACTCGATTTCTGGTTTACAAAGACACAAAACATAGCGGTTCATAATTACCATACAGCCAGAGGCTAAATATTTTTAAATTAAAATCTCTCGAAAATCGTCGTCGTATTCAAGATTTGCTATTTTTATTTAAATTATGTAATGGTATTGTTAGTGCCCCAGAAATATTACGACAAATTGATTTCAATATACCCCGCCCCGGTGCAAGGCTTATTAATCGTGAATTCATTCATCTTACTATTCCGAGAACTAATATTGGTCTTCACTCTCCACTGCAGCGCTCTATGAGATCATTTAATGAGCTCCTTAATAATAATTTTGACTCCATGGATATGTTTGGGATGTCGGTGCTACAATTTAAAAGACTTTGCAGCAGTGTTATTTATAATAGTTTTTAGTTATATATATGGTTTATTCGCTTTACTCATATTCAACATAAGAAATAATTTCTATTTTTAACATTTATTAATCTTTAAATTACTTTGCGTTTTTTGTACTAACATTATCTTTAATGATACAACAGAGCTGTACATACCTGTAAGAAAGCTATTCTGTTCATAATGTTCGTTTTATATTTTTATTTATTTTTGTTTAGTTAAGAATAGCTTGTTGGTGTGTCTATTATAAATAAATAAATAAATAAATATGTTGGGATGGTTAGGCGCCTTGTCAAAGAAGCGTCGCGAGATCTCTTTAAAGTGTTAGTATATGTCTGCCTTTTGTTGAGCTATCGTCGGAAGCTCTAGATCGCGGTGAAAATCTACGTTTCGGATGAACCACGGGGCTCCGGTTGCCATGCGCGTGAATTTATTTTGAACTACTTGCGAACGACTAAGTAGCTCGGTCGGGTGAACGCAAACACGACGCTTGCGTATTACAGTATGGGCCGTACGATGGTTTTGTACAGCGTCACTTTGTGTTTGAGCAGAAGTTTGCTTCGCCCACACACAAGTGGATAAAGGCGACTGAAGCCAAATCGGGCTCTGTTGCATACCGTATCGATATGTTGGGATGGTTAGGCGCCTTGTCAAAGAAGCGTCGCGAGATCTCTTTAAAGTGTTAGTATAAGAAATGACATCAAAAAGAATTCTAAAGGAATCAATTTTGAGAAAATAAATGCCTTTTATGCCTTTTGTTGAGCTATCGTCGGAAGCTCTAGATCGCGGTGAAAACCTACGTTTCGGATGAACCACGGGGCTCCGGTTGCCATGCGCGTGAATTTATTTTGAACTACTTGCAAACGACGTAAGTAGCGCAAACACGACGCTTGCGTATGACAGTATGGGCCGTACAATGGTTTTGTAGAGCGTCACTTTGTGTTTGAGCGGAAGTTTGCTTCGCCCACACACAAGTGGATAAAGGCGACTGAGGACAAATCGGGTTCTGTTGCATACCGTATCGATATGTTTCTTGAAATTCATATTGCTTTTGAACGTGACTTTTATTTGTAATACTTCACCCACGGTATGGGTGTTTCATACAATTTAATAACGTCGGTCGGTCGTTTTTTAGCGCGGATGCTATTCGCGTTACCGAAGAGTACCGCTGCACTCTTGGTGTGGTTCACTTCAATCCGCCATTTTCTGAACCAATTGCTTAGTTCATCGACGGCGGCTTGAAGCACTTTAATGTTCTTGCTCAAGGTTGAGCGGTTCCAAAGAGCGGAGCCAAAGTAGAGTGCCGTATTGTCAGCGTACTGAGCGAGCTGGACATTCGGAAACTTGGGAATTTCGCTAGGGAAGAGCGAGAAAAGAGTGGGAGAGAGGACTGAACCCTGTGGCACGCCAGACCTGATAGGTATGGGTGAGGATAGGGTACTCTACTCACTGGTAGAGGGCACTCTACTCGATATCGGAAGGAGCGATCAGTAAGGTAGGCTCGTATGATGCGCACGAGCCTGTCTGGTACTCCCAGTTGATACAGCTTGAATACTAAGCCGTTGTGCCATACCTTGTTGAAGGCCTTCGCGACATCGAAAAACATGGTTGCCGTGGTAGCGTGAACTTGACGCCGTATGAGAATGTACTCGGTGAGTCGGTGAGAGAGCTGGGGACACGAGTGAGCGGTTCTGAATCCGAACTGTTTGTCGGGTATCAGGTTAAGCTCTGCGATGTAATGATTAAGACGCGCTAGAATTAATCTTTCGTAAAGTTTCCTGATTGAGTTAATTAAGCTAATAGGCATAGGCCTAGTCGCTATAGAGCTACTCGGATTAGCTTTAGGTTTATTGGGTTTTGGGATACCGATAACAATGGAATCCTTCCATTGTTCGGGGAACGCGATATTAGACAAAATAATATTAAAAATGGTAACCAATAAAGTAATAAGAGTCGAGGGTAGGATTTTAAGAACCCAAATTGTTTAAAGTGTCGGGCCCCGGGGCCTTCTTGGAGTGAAGCTCCTTAATAATAAGCTTCACCTCTTCGTAAGAGGTGGGTTTTATTTCATCGCCTGAAGGGCTCAGAGCTCTATAGCTAACAATCTCACCCAGCAATAGCTAACAATCTCAACCAGCAATAGCTAACAATGTCACCCAGCAATACCTAATAATCTCAAACAGCAATAGCTAACAATTTCATCCAGCAATAGCTAACAATCTCACTCAGAAATAGCTAACAATGTCAACCAGCAATATTTAACAATCTCACCCAGCATTAGCTAACAATCTCAACCAGCAATAGCTTATAATGTCATCCAGCAATAGCTACCAATCTCACCCAGCAACAGCTAACAATGTCATCCAGAAATAGCTAACAATCTCACACAGCCATAGCTGATCATCTCACCCAGCTATAGCTAACAATGTCATGCAGCAAAAACTAACAATGTAAACCAGAAATTCCTTACATCTCAACCAGCTATAGCTAACAATCTCAACCAGCAATAACTAACAATTTTATCCAGCAATAGCTAAAAATCTCATCCAGCAAAATCTAACAAAATCAACCAGCAATAGCTAACATTGTCACCCAGCCAAACCTAATAATCTCAACGAGCAATAGCTAACAATTTCATCCAGCAATAGTTTACAATCTCACCCAGCAATAGCTAACAATCTCAACCAAAAATAGCTAACAATGTAATCCAGCAATAGCTAGAAATCTCACCCAGCAATAGCTTATTATCCCAACCAGCAATAGCAAACAATCTCAACCAGAAAAAGCTTATAATGTCATCCAGCAATAGCTAACAATCTCACCCAGCAAAAGCTAACAATCTCAACCAGCAATAGCTAACAATCTCACCCAGCTATAGCTAAGAATGTCACCCAGCAAAACCTAATAACCTCAACGAGCAATAGCTACCAATTTCATCCAGCAATAGCTAACAATCTCAACCATCAACAGCTAACAATCTCAACCAGCACTAGCTAACAATCTTACCTAGTTATAGCTAAGAATGTCACCCAGCAAAACCTAATAAACTCAACGAGCAATAGCTAACAATTTCATCCAGCAATAGCTAACAATCTCACACAGCAATAGCTTACAATCTCAACCAGCAATAGCTAACAATGTCACCCAGCAATACCTAAAAATCACAACAAGCAATAGTAACAATCTCAACCAGCAATAGCTAACAATCATACCTAGCTATAGCTAACATTGTCACCCAGCAAAACCTAATAATCTCAACGAGCAATAGCTAACAATTTCATCCAGCAATAGCTTACAATCTCACCCAGCAATAGCTAACAATCTCAACCAAAAATAGCTAACAATGTAATCCAGCAATAGCTAGAAATCTCAACCAGCAATAGCTAATTATCCCAACCAGCAATAGCAAACAATCTCAACCAGAAAAAGCTTACAATTTCATCCAGCAATAGCTAACAAACTCACCCAGCAATAGCTAACAATCTCAACAAAAAATAGCTAACAATGTAACCCAGAAATAGCTAGAAATCTCACCCAGCAATAGCTAATAATCTCAACCAGCAAGAGCTAACAATCTCAACCAGAAAAAGCTTACAATGTCATCCAGCAATAGGTAAAAATCTCAACCAGCAAGAGCTAACAATATCAACCAGCAAGAGCTAACAATCTCAACCAGAAAAAGCTTAAAATCTCACCCAGCAATAGCCAATAATCTCAACCAGCAATAGCTAGCAATATCAACCAGCAATAGCTACCAATGTCATCCAGCATAGCTAACAATCTCACCCAGCAAAAGCTAAGAATGTCACCCAGCAAAACCTTATGATCTCAACGAGCAATAGCTAACAATTTCATTCAGAAATAGCTAACAATCATAGCCAGCAATTGCTAGCAATCTCAACCAAAAATAGCTTACAATGTAATCCAGCAATAGCTAACAATCTCAACTAGCAAAAGCTAACAATGTCATCCAGCAATAGCTAACAATCTCACCCAGCAATACCTAACAATCTCAACCAGCAATAGCTAACAATCTCATCCAGCTATAGCTAACAATCTAAACCAGCAACAGCTAACAATGTACCCCAGCAATACTTAATAATCTCAACCAGCAATAGCTAAAAATTTCATCCAGCAATAGATAACAATTCCATCCAGCAAAAGCTAACAATGACAACCAGAAATAGCTTACATCTCAACCAGCTAAAGCTAACAATCTAAACCAACAATAGTTAACAATTTCATCCAGCTATAGCTAACAATCTCATCCAGCAATAGCTAACAATGTCACCCAGTAATACTTAATAATATCAACCAGTAATAACTTACAATTTCATCCAGCAATAGATTACAATCCCACCCAGCAATATCTAACAATCTCAACCAGAAAAAGCTTACAATGTCATCCAGCAATAGGTAAAAATCTCAACCAGCAAGAGCTAACAATATCCACCAGCAAGAGCTAACAATCTCAACCAGAAAAAGCTTAAAATCTCACCCAGCAATAGCCAATAATCTCAACCAGCAATAGCTAGCAATATCAACCAGCAATAGCTACCAATGTCATCCAGCATAGCTAACAATCTCACCCAGCAAAAGCTAAGAATGTCACCCAGCAAAACCTTATGATCTCAACGAGCAATAGCTAACAATTTCATTCAGAAATAGCTAACAATCATAGCCAGCAATTGCTAGCAATCTCAACCAAAAATAGCTTACAATGTAATCCAGCAATAGCTAACAATCTCAACTAGCAAAAGCTAACAATGTCATCCAGCAATAGCTAACAATCTCACCCAGCAATACCTAACAATCTCAACCAGCAATAGCTAACAATCTCATCCAGCTATAGCTAACAATCTAAACCAGCAACAGCTAACAATGTACCCCAGCAATACTTAATAATCTCAACCAGCAATAGCTAAAAATTTCATCCAGCAATAGATAACAATTCCATCCAGCAAAAGCTAACAATGACAACCAGAAATAGCTTACATCTCAACCAGCTAAAGCTAACAATCTAAACCAACAATAGTTAACAATTTCATCCAGCTATAGCTAACAATCTCATCCAGCAATAGCTTACAATCTCAACCAGCAATAGCTTACAATGTCAACCAGCAATACCTAATAATCTCAACATGCAATAGCTAACAATCTCACCCAGCTATAGCTAAGAATGTCACCCAGCAAAACATAATAATCTCAATGAGCAATAGCTAACAATTTCATCCAGCAATAGCTAACAATCTTAGCCAGCAATAGCTGATAATCTTAACCAAAAAAAGCTAACAATGTCGTCCAGCAATAGCTAAAAATCTGACCCAGCAATAGCTAATAATCTCAACCATCAACAGCTAACAATCTCAACCAGCAATAGCTAATAATGTCATCCAGCAATAGCTAACAATCTCACCCAGCAATAGCTAACAATCTCAACCAGCAATAACTAACAATATAACCCAGCTATAGCTAACAATCTAAACCAGCAATAGCTAACAATGTCACCCAGTAATACTTAATAATATCAACCAGTAATAACTTACAATTTCATCCAGCAATAGATTACAATCCCACCCAGCAATATCTAACAATTTCAACAAGAAATAGCTTACATCTCAACCAGCTATAGTTAAATATCTCACCCAGCAATAGCTAACAATGTCATCCAGCAAAAGCTAACAATGTTAACCAGAAATTCCTTACATCTCAACCAGCTATAGCTAACAATCTCAACCAGCAATAACTAACAATTTCATCCAGCAATAACTAAAAATCTCACCCAGCAAAAGCTAACAAACTCAACCAGCAATAGCTAACATTGTTACCCAGCAAAACCTAATAATCTCAACGAGCAATAGCTACCAATTTCATCCAGCAATAGCTTACAATCTCACCCAGCGATAGCAAACAATCTCAACCAAAAATAGCTAACAATGTAATTCAGCAATAGCTAGAAATCTCACCCAGCAATAGTTAATTATCCCAACCAGCAATAGCTAACAATCTCAACCAGAAAAAACTTACAATGTCACCCAGCAATAGCTAATAATCTCACCCAGCAATAGCTAACAATGTCATCCAGCAATACATAATAATCTCAACCAGCAATAGCTAACAATTTCATCCAGCAATAGATAACAATCCCACCCAGCAAAAGCTAGCAATGTCAACCAGAAATAGCTTTTATCTCAACCAGCTAAAGCTAACAATCTAAACCAGCAATAGTTCACAATTTCATCCAGCAATAGCTAACAATGTCACCCAGCAATAACTTATAATCTCCACAAGCAATAGTAACAATCTCAACCAGCAATAGCTAACAATCTTACCTAGTTATAGCTAAGAATGTCACCCAGCAAAAGATAATAATCTCAACGAGCAATAACTAACAATTTCATCCAGCAATAGCTAACAATCTCACCCAGCAATAGCTTACAATCTCAACCAGCAATAGCTAACAATGTCACCCAGCAATACCTAACAATCTCAACCAGCCATTGCTAATAATCTGAACCAGCAATAGCTAACAATGTCAACCAGTAATAGCTTAAAATCTCACCCAGCAATAGCTAATAATCTCAACCAGCAATAGCTAGCAATATCAACCAGCAATAGCTAAGAATGTCACCCAGCAAAACCTAATAATCTCAACGAGCAATAGCTAACAATTTCATCCAGCAATAGCTAGCAATCTCAGCCAGCAATAGCTAACAAGGTCATCCAGCAAAAGCTAACAATGTAAACCAGAAATACCTTACATCTCAACCAGCTATAGCTAACAATCTCAACCAGAAATAGCTTACATCTCAACCAGCTAAATTAACAATCTAAACCAGCAATAGTTAACAATTTCATCGTGAAATAGCTGACATCTCAACCAGTTATAGTTAAAAATCTCACCCAGCAATAGCTGACAAGGTCATCCAGCAAACGCTAACAATGTAAACCAGAAATACCTTACATCTCAACCAGCTATAGCTAACAATTTCATCCAGAAATAGCTAACATCTCAACCAGCTATAGTTAAAAATCTCACCCAGCAATAACTAACAAGGTCATCCAGCAAAAGCTAACAATGTAAACCAGAAATACCTTACATCTCAACCAGCTAAATTAACAATCTAAACCAGCAATAGTTAACAATTTCATCCAGAAATAGCTAACATCTCAACGAGCTATAGCTAACAATTTCATCCAGCAATAGCTAACAATCTCAGCCAGCAATAGCTAGTAATCTCAACCAAAAATAGCTAACAATGTAATCCAGCAATAGCTAACAATCTCAACTACCAAATCTAACAATGTCATCCAGCAATAGCTAACAATCTCACCCAGCAATACCTTACAATCTCAACCAGCAATAGCTAACAATGTCAACCAGCAATACCTAATAATCTCAACAAGCAATTGCTAACAATCTCAACGAGCAATAGCTAACAATTTCATTTAGCAATAGCTAACAATCTTAGCCAGCAATAGCTGATAATCTCAACCAAAAATAGCTAACAATGTCATAAAGCAATAGCTAAAAATCTTACCCAGCAATAGCTAATAATCTCAACCATCAACAGCTAACAATCTTAACCAGCAATATCTAACAATGTCATCCAGCAATAGCAAACAATCTCACCCAGTAATAGCTTACAATCTTAACCAGCAATAGCTTACAATGTCAACCAGCAATACCTAATAATCTCAACAAGCAATTGCTAACAATCTCAACGAGCAATAGCTAACAATTTCATCCAGCAATAGCTAACAATCTTAGCCAGCAATAGCTGATAATCTCAACCAAAAATAGCTAACAATGTCATCCAGCAATAGCTAAAAATCTTACCCAGCAATAGCTAATAATCTCAACCATCAACAGCTAACAATCTCAACCAGCAATATCTAACAATGTCATCCAGCAATAGCTAACAATCTCACCCAGCAATAGCTAACAATCTCAACCAGCAATAACTAACAATATCACCCAGCTATAGCTAACAATCTAAACCAGCTATAGCTAACAATGTCACCCAGCAATACTTAATAATCTCAACCAGTAATAACTTACAATTTCATCCAGCAATAGATAACAAACCCACCCAGCAATATCTAACAATTTGAACCAGAAATAGCTTACATCTCAACCAGCTATAGTTTAAAATCTCACCCAGCAATAGCTAAGAATGTCACCCAGCAAAACCTAATAATCTCAACGAGCAATAGCTAACAATTTCATCCAGCAATAGCTAACAATCTCAGCCAGCAATAGCTAACAAGGTCATCCAGCAAAAGCTAACATTGTCACCCAGCAAAACCTAATAATCTCAACGAGCAATAGCTAACAATTTCATCCATCAATAGCTAACAATCTTACCTAGCTATAGCTAAGAATGTCACCAAGCAAAACCTAATAATCTCAACGAGCAATAGCTAACGATTTAATCCAGCAATAGCTAACAATCTTAGCCAGCAATAGCTGATAATCTCAACCAAATATAGCTTACAATGTCATCCAGCAATAGCTAAAAATCTTACCCAGAAATAGCTAATAATCACAATCAGCAATAGCCAACAATCTCAACCAGCAATAGCTAACAATGTAATCCAGCAATAGCTAACAATCTCACCCAGCAATAGCTAACAATCTCAACCAGTAATAGCTAACAAATTCACCCAGCAATACCTAATAAACTCAACAAGCAATAGTAACAATCTCAACCAGAAACAGCTTACAATTTCACCCAGCTATATGTAACAATCTCAACCAGACATTGCTAATAATCTGAACCAGCAATAGCTAACAATGTCATCCAGTAATAGCTTAAAATCACACCCAGCAATAGCTAATAATCTCAACCAGCAATAGCTAGCAATATCAACCAGCAATAGTAAAGAATGTCACCCAGCAAAACCTAATAATCTCAACGAGCAATAGCTAATAATTTCATCCAGCAATAGCTAACAATCTCCGCCAGCAATAGTTAACAAGGTCATCCAGCAAAAGCTAACAATGTAAACCAGAAATACCTTACATCTCAACCAGCTATGGCCAACAATCTCAACCAGACATAGCTTACATCTCAACCAGCTAAACTAACAATCTAAACCAGCAATAGTTAACAATTTCATCGAGAAATAGCTAACATCTCAACCAGCTATAGTTAAAAATCTCACCCAGCAATAGCTAACAAGGTCATCCAGCAAAAGCTAACAATGTTAACAAGAAATACCTTACATCTCAACCAGCTATAGCTAACAATCTCAACCAGCAATAGCTAACATTTTCATCCAGCAATAGCTAAAAATCTCACCCAGCAAAAGCTAACAAACTCAACCAGCAATAGCTAACATTGTCTCCCAGCAATACCTAATAAAATAAACCAGCAATAGCTAACAATGTCACCCAGCTTTAGCTGACAATCTCACCCAGCAATAGCTAACAATCTCAACCAGCAATAGCTAACAATATCACCCATCTATAGCTAAGAATGTCACCCAGCAAAACCTAATAATCTCAACGAGAAAAAGATAACAATTTCATCCAGCAATAGCTAACAATCTCACCCAGCAATAGCTAACAATCTCAACAAAAAATAGCTAACAATGTTATCCAGAAATAGCTAGAAATCTCACCCAGCAATAGCTAATAATCTCAACCAGCAAGAGCTAACAATCTCAACCAGAAAAAGCTTACAATGTCATCCAGCAATAGCTAAAAATCTCAACCAGCAAGAGCTAACAATCTCAACCAGCAAGAGCTAACAATCTCAACCAGAAAAAGCTTAAAATCTCACCCAGCAATAGCCAATAATCTCAACCAGCAATAGCTAGCAATATCAACCAGCAATAGCTACCAATGTCATCCAGCATAGCTAACAATCTCACCCAGCAAAAGCTAAGAATGTCACCCAGCAAAACCTTATGATCTCAACGAGCAATAGCTAACAATTTCATTCAGAAATAGCTAACAATCATAGCCAGCAATAGCTAGCAATCTCAACCAAAAATAGCTTACAATGTAATCCAGCAATAGCTAACAATCTCAACTAGCAAAAGCTAACAATGTCATCCAGCAATAGCTAACAATCTCACCCAGCAATACCTAACAATCTCAACCAGCAATAGCTAACAATCTCATCCAGCTATAGCTAACAATCTAAACCAGCAATAGCTAACAATGTACCCCAGCAATACTTAATAATCTCAACCAGCAATAGCTAAAAATTTCATCCAGCAATAGATAACAATTCCATCCAGCAAAAGCTAACAATGACAACCAGAAATAGCTTACATCTCATTCAGCTAAAGCTAACAATCTAAACCAACAATAGTTAACAATTTCATCCAGCTATAGCTAACAATCTCAACCAGCAATAACTAACAATTTTATCCAGCAATAGCTAAAAATCTCATCCAGCAAAATCTAACAAAATCAACCAGCAATAGCTAACATTGTCACCCAGCCAAACCTAATAATCTCAACGAGCAATAGCTAACAATTTCATCCAGCAATAGTTTACAATCTCACCCAGCAATAGCTAACAATCTCAACCAAAAATAGCTAACAATGTAATCCAGCAATAGCTAGAAATCTCACCCAGCAATAGCTTATTATCCCAACCAGCAATAGCAAACAATCTCAACCAGAAAAAGCTTATAATGTCATCCAGCAATAGCTAACAATCTCACCCAGCAAAAGCTAACAATCTCAACCAGCAATAGCTAACAATCTCACCCAGCTATAGCTAAGAATGTCACCCAGCAAAACCTAATAACCTCAACGAGCAATAGCTACCAATTTCATCCAGCAATAGCTAACAATCTCAACCATCAACAGCTAACAATCTCAACCAGCACTAGCTAACAATCTTACCTAGTTATAGCTAAGAATGTCACCCAGCAAAACCTAATAAACTCAACGAGCAATAGCTAACAATTTCATCCAGCAATAGCTAACAATCTCACACAGCAATAGCTTACAATCTCAACCAGCAATAGCTAACAATGTCACCCAGCAATACCTAAAAATCACAACAAGCAATAGTAACAATCTCAACCAGCAATAGCTAACAATCATACCTAGCTATAGCTAACATTGTCAACCAGCAAAACCTAATAATCTCAACGAGCAATAGCTAACAATTTCATCCAGCAATAGCTTACAATCTCACCCAGCAATAGCTAACAATCTCAACCAAAAATAGCTAACAATGTAATCCAGCAATAGCTAGAAATCTCAACCAGCAATAGCTAATTATCCCAACCAGCAATAGCAAACAATCTCAACCAGAAAAAGCTTACAATTTCATCCAGCAATAGCTAACAAACTCACCCAGCAATAGCTAACAATCTCAACAAAAAATAGCTAACAATGTAACCCAGAAATAGCTAGAAATCTCACCCAGCAATAGCTAATAATCTCAACCAGCAAGAGCTAACAATCTCAACCAGAAAAAGCTTACAATGTCATCCAGCAATAGGTAAAAATCTCAACCAGCAAGAGCTAACAATATCAACCAGCAAGAGCTAACAATCTCAACCAGAAAAAGCTTAAAATCTCACCCAGCAATAGCCAATAATCTCAACCAGCAATAGCTAGCAATATCAACCAGCAATAGCTACCAATGTCATCCAGCATAGCTAACAATCTCACCCAGCAAAAGCTAAGAATGTCACCCAGCAAAACCTTATGATCTCAACGAGCAATAGCTAACAATTTCATTCAGAAATAGCTAACAATCATAGCCAGCAATTGCTAGCAATCTCAACCAAAAATAGCTTACAATGTAATCCAGCAATAGCTAACAATCTCAACTAGCAAAAGCTAACAATGTCATCCAGCAATAGCTAACAATCTCACCCAGCAATACCTAACAATCTCAACCAGCAATAGCTAACAATCTCATCCAGCTATAGCTAACAATCTAAACCAGCAACAGCTAACAATGTACCCCAGCAATACTTAATAATCTCAACCAGCAATAGCTAAAAATTTCATCCAGCAATAGATAACAATTCCATCCAGCAAAAGCTAACAATGACAACCAGAAATAGCTTACATCTCAACCAGCTAAAGCTAACAATCTAAACCAACAATAGTTAACAATTTCATCCAGCTATAGCTAACAATCTCATCCAGCAATAGCTAACAATGTCACCCAGTAATACTTAATAATATCAACCAGTAATAACTTACAATTTCATCCAGCAATAGATTACAATCCCACCCAGCAATATCTAACAATCTCAACCAGAAAAAGCTTACAATGTCATCCAGCAATAGGTAAAAATCTCAACCAGCAAGAGCTAACAATATCAACCAGCAAGAGCTAACAATCTCAACCAGAAAAAGCTTAAAATCTCACCCAGCAATAGCCAATAATCTCAACCAGCAATAGCTAGCAATATCAACCAGCAATAGCTACCAATGTCATCCAGCATAGCTAACAATCTCACCCAGCAAAAGCTAAGAATGTCACCCAGCAAAACCTTATGATCTCAACGAGCAATAGCTAACAATTTCATTCAGAAATAGCTAACAATCATAGCCAGCAATTGCTAGCAATCTCAACCAAAAATAGCTTACAATGTAATCCAGCAATAGCTAACAATCTCAACTAGCAAAAGCTAACAATGTCATCCAGCAATAGCTAACAATCTCACCCAGCAATACCTAACAATCTCAACCAGCAATAGCTAACAATCTCATCCAGCTATAGCTAACAATCTAAACCAGCAACAGCTAACAATGTACCCCAGCAATACTTAATAATCTCAACCAGCAATAGCTAAAAATTTCATCCAGCAATAGATAACAATTCCATCCAGCAAAAGCTAACAATGACAACCAGAAATAGCTTACATCTCAACCAGCTAAAGCTAACAATCTAAACCAACAATAGTTAACAATTTCATCCAGCTATAGCTAACAATCTCATCCAGCAATAGCTTACAATCTCAACCAGCAATAGCTTACAATGTCAACCAGCAATACCTAATAATCTCAACATGCAATAGCTAACAATCTCACCCAGCTATAGCTAAGAATGTCACCCAGCAAAACATAATAATCTCAATGAGCAATAGCTAACAATTTCATCCAGCAATAGCTAACAATCTTAGCCAGCAATAGCTGATAATCTTAACCAAAAAAAGCTAACAATGTCGTCCAGCAATAGCTAAAAATCTGACCCAGCAATAGCTAATAATCTCAACCATCAACAGCTAACAATCTCAACCAGCAATAGCTAATAATGTCATCCAGCAATAGCTAACAATCTCACCCAGCAATAGCTAACAATCTCAACCAGCAATAACTAACAATATAACCCAGCTATAGCTAACAATCTAAACCAGCAATAGCTAACAATGTCACCCAGTAATACTTAATAATATCAACCAGTAATAACTTACAATTTCATCCAGCAATAGATTACAATCCCACCCAGCAATATCTAACAATTTCAACAAGAAATAGCTTACATCTCAACCAGCTATAGTTAAATATCTCACCCAGCAATAGCTAACAATGTCATCCAGCAAAAGCTAACAATGTTAACCAGAAATTCCTTACATCTCAACCAGCTATAGCTAACAATCTCAACCAGCAATAACTAACAATTTCATCCAGCAATAACTAAAAATCTCACCCAGCAAAAGCTAACAAACTCAACCAGCAATAGCTAACATTGTTACCCAGCAAAACCTAATAATCTCAACGAGCAATAGCTACCAATTTCATCCAGCAATAGCTTACAATCTCACCCAGCGATAGCAAACAATCTCAACCAAAAATAGCTAACAATGTAATTCAGCAATAGCTAGAAATCTCACCCAGCAATAGTTAATTATCCCAACCAGCAATAGCTAACAATCTCAACCAGAAAAAACTTACAATGTCACCCAGCAATAGCTAATAATCTCACCCAGCAATAGCTAACAATGTCATCCAGCAATACATAATAATCTCAACCAGCAATAGCTAACAATTTCATCCAGCAATAGATAACAATCCCACCCAGCAAAAGCTAGCAATGTCAACCAGAAATAGCTTTTATCTCAACCAGCTAAAGCTAACAATCTAAACCAGCAATAGTTCACAATTTCATCCAGCAATAGCTAACAATGTCACCCAGCAATAACTTATAATCTCCACAAGCAATAGTAACAATCTCAACCAGCAATAGCTAACAATCTTACCTAGTTATAGCTAAGAATGTCACCCAGCAAAAGATAATAATCTCAACGAGCAATAACTAACAATTTCATCCAGCAATAGCTAACAATCTCACCCAGCAATAGCTTACAATCTCAACCAGCAATAGCTAACAATGTCACCCAGCAATACCTAACAATCTCAACCAGCCATTGCTAATAATCTGAACCAGCAATAGCTAACAATGTCAACCAGTAATAGCTTAAAATCTCACCCAGCAATAGCTAATAATCTCAACCAGCAATAGCTAGCAATATCAACCAGCAATAGCTAAGAATGTCACCCAGCAAAACCTAATAATCTCAACGAGCAATAGCTAACAATTTCATCCAGCAATAGCTAACAATCTCAGCCAGCAATAGCTAACAAGGTCATCCAGCAAAAGCTAACAATGTAAACCAGAAATACCTTACATCTCAACCAGCTATAGCTAACAATCTCAACCAGAAATAGCTTACATCTCAACCAGCTAAATTAACAATCTAAACCAGCAATAGTTAACAATTTCATCGTGAAATAGCTGACATCTCAACCAGTTATAGTTAAAAATCTCACCCAGCAATAGCTGACAAGGTCATCCAGCAAACGCTAACAATGTAAACCAGAAATACCTTACATCTCAACCAGCTATAGCTAACAATTTCATCCAGAAATAGCTAACATCTCAACCAGCTATAGTTAAAAATCTCACCCAGCAATAACTAACAAGGTCATCCAGCAAAAGCTAACAATGTAAACCAGAAATACCTTACATCTCAACCAGCTAAATTAACAATCTAAACCAGCAATAGTTAACAATTTCATCCAGAAATAGCTAACATCTCAACGAGCTATAGCTAACAATTTCATCCAGCAATAGCTAACAATCTCAGCCAGCAATAGCTAGTAATCTCAACCAAAAATAGCTAACAATGTAATCCAGCAATAGCTAACAATCTCAACTACCAAATCTAACAATGTCATCCAGCAATAGCTAACAATCTCACCCAGCAATACCTTACAATCTCAACCAGCAATAGCTAACAATGTCAACCAGCAATACCTAATAATCTCAACAAGCAATTGCTAACAATCTCAACGAGCAATAGCTAACAATTTCATTTAGCAATAGCTAACAATCTTAGCCAGCAATAGCTGATAATCTCAACCAAAAATAGCTAACAATGTCATAAAGCAATAGCTAAAAATCTTACCCAGCAATAGCTAATAATCTCAACCATCAACAGCTAACAATCTTAACCAGCAATATCTAACAATGTCATCCAGCAATAGCAAACAATCTCACCCAGTAATAGCTTACAATCTTAACCAGCAATAGCTTACAATGTCAACCAGCAATACCTAATAATCTCAACAAGCAATTGCTAACAATCTCAACGAGCAATAGCTAACAATTTCATCCAGCAATAGCTAACAATCTTAGCCAGCAATAGCTGATAATCTCAACCAAAAATAGCTAACAATGTCATCCAGCAATAGCTAAAAATCTTACCCAGCAATAGCTAATAATCTCAACCATCAACAGCTAACAATCTCAACCAGCAATATCTAACAATGTCATCCAGCAATAGCTAACAATCTCACCCAGCAATAGCTAACAATCTCAACCAGCAATAACTAACAATATCACCCAGCTATAGCTAACAATCTAAACCAGCTATAGCTAACAATGTCACCCAGCAATACTTAATAATCTCAACCAGTAATAACTTACAATTTCATCCAGCAATAGATAACAAACCCACCCAGCAATATCTAACAATTTGAACCAGAAATAGCTTACATCTCAACCAGCTATAGTTTAAAATCTCACCCAGCAATAGCTAAGAATGTCACCCAGCAAAACCTAATAATCTCAACGAGCAATAGCTAACAATTTCATCCAGCAATAGCTAACAATCTCAGCCAGCAATAGCTAACAAGGTCATCCAGCAAAAGCTAACATTGTCACCCAGCAAAACCTAATAATCTCAACGAGCAATAGCTAACAATTTCATCCATCAATAGCTAACAATCTTACCTAGCTATAGCTAAGAATGTCACCAAGCAAAACCTAATAATCTCAACGAGCAATAGCTAACGATTTAATCCAGCAATAGCTAACAATCTTAGCCAGCAATAGCTGATAATCTCAACCAAATATAGCTTACAATGTCATCCAGCAATAGCTAAAAATCTTACCCAGAAATAGCTAATAATCACAATCAGCAATAGCCAACAATCTCAACCAGCAATAGCTAACAATGTAATCCAGCAATAGCTAACAATCTCACCCAGCAATAGCTAACAATCTCAACCAGTAATAGCTAACAAATTCACCCAGCAATACCTAATAAACTCAACAAGCAATAGTAACAATCTCAACCAGAAACAGCTTACAATTTCACCCAGCTATATGTAACAATCTCAACCAGACATTGCTAATAATCTGAACCAGCAATAGCTAACAATGTCATCCAGTAATAGCTTAAAATCACACCCAGCAATAGCTAATAATCTCAACCAGCAATAGCTAGCAATATCAACCAGCAATAGTAAAGAATGTCACCCAGCAAAACCTAATAATCTCAACGAGCAATAGCTAATAATTTCATCCAGCAATAGCTAACAATCTCCGCCAGCAATAGTTAACAAGGTCATCCAGCAAAAGCTAACAATGTAAACCAGAAATACCTTACATCTCAACCAGCTATGGCCAACAATCTCAACCAGACATAGCTTACATCTCAACCAGCTAAACTAACAATCTAAACCAGCAATAGTTAACAATTTCATCGAGAAATAGCTAACATCTCAACCAGCTATAGTTAAAAATCTCACCCAGCAATAGCTAACAAGGTCATCCAGCAAAAGCTAACAATGTTAACAAGAAATACCTTACATCTCAACCAGCTATAGCTAACAATCTCAACCAGCAATAGCTAACATTTTCATCCAGCAATAGCTAAAAATCTCACCCAGCAAAAGCTAACAAACTCAACCAGCAATAGCTAACATTGTCTCCCAGCAATACCTAATAAAATAAACCAGCAATAGCTAACAATGTCACCCAGCTTTAGCTGACAATCTCACCCAGCAATAGCTAACAATCTCAACCAGCAATAGCTAACAATATCACCCAGCTATAGCTAAGAATGTCACCCAGCAAAACCTAATAATCTCAACGAGAAAAAGATAACAATTTCATCCAGCAATAGCTAACAATCTCACCCAGCAATAGCTAACAATCTCAACAAAAAATAGCTAACAATGTTATCCAGAAATAGCTAGAAATCTCACCCAGCAATAGCTAATAATCTCAACCAGCAAGAGCAAACAATCTCAACCAGAAAAAGCTTACAATGTCATCCAGCAATAGCTAAAAATCTCAACCAGCAAGAGCTAACAATCTCAACCAGCAAGAGCTAACAATCTCAACCAGAAAAAGCTTAAAATCTCACCCAGCAATAGCCAATAATCTCAACCAGCAATAGCTAGCAATATCAACCAGCAATAGCTACCAATGTCATCCAGCATAGCTAACAATCTCACCCAGCAAAAGCTAAGAATGTCACCCAGCAAAACCTTATGATCTCAACGAGCAATAGCTAACAATTTCATTCAGAAATAGCTAACAATCATAGCCAGCAATAGCTAGCAATCTCAACCAAAAATAGCTTACAATGTAATCCAGCAATAGCTAACAATCTCAACTAGCAAAAGCTAACAATGTCATCCAGCAATAGCTAACAATCTCACCCAGCAATACCTAACAATCTCAACCAGCAATAGCTAACAATCTCATCCAGCTATAGCTAACAATCTAAACCAGCAATAGCTAACAATGTACCCCAGCAATACTTAATAATCTCAACCAGCAATAGCTAAAAATTTCATCCAGCAATAGATAACAATTCCATCCAGCAAAAGCTAACAATGACAACCAGAAATAGCTTACATCTCATTCAGCTAAAGCTAACAATCTAAACCAACAATAGTTAACAATTTCATCCAGCTATAGCTAACAATCTCATCCAGCAATAGCTTACAATCTCAACCAGCAATAGCTTACAATGTCAACCAGCAATACCTAATAATCTCAACATGCAATAGCTAACAATCTCACCCAGCTATAGCTAAGAATGTCACCCAGCAAAACATAATAATCTCAATGAGCAATAGCTAACAATTTCATCCAGCAATAGCTAACAATCTTAGCCAGCAATAGCTGATAATCTCAACCAAAAAAAGCTAACAATTTCATCCAGCAATAGCTAAAAATCTTACCCAGCAATAGCTAATAATCTCAACCATCAACAGCTAACAATCTCAACCAGCAATAGCTAATAATGTCATCCAGCAATAGCTAACAATCTCACCCAGCAATAGCTAACAATCTCAACCAGCAATAACTAACAATATCACCCAGCTATAGCTAACAATCTAAACCAGCAATAGCTAACAATGTCACCCAGTAATACTTAATAATCTCAACCAGTAATAACTTACAATTTCATCCAGCAATAGATTACAATCCCACCCAGCAATAGCTAACAATTTCAACAAGAAATAGCTTACATCTCAACCAGCTATAGTTAAATATCTCACCCAGCAATAGCTAACAATGTCATCCAGCAAAAGCTAACAATGTTCACCAGAAATTCCTTACATCTCAACTAGCTATAGCTAACAATCTCAACCAGCAATAACTAACAATTTCATCCAGCAATAACTAAAAATCTCACCCAGCAAAAGCTAACAAACTCAACCAGCAATAGCTAACATTGTTACCCAGCAAAACCTAATAATCTCAACGAGCAATAGCTACCAATTTCATCCAGCAATAGCTTACAATCTCACCCAGCAATAGCAAACAATCTCAACCAAAAATAGCTAACAATGTAATTCAGCAATAGCTAGAAATCTCACCCAGCAATAGTTAATTATCCCAACCAGCAATAGCTTACAATCTCAACCAGAAAAAACTTACAATGTCACCCAGCAATAGCTAATAATCTCACCCAGCAAAAGCTAACAATCTCACCCAGCTACAGCTAACAATCTAAACCAGCAATAGCTAACAATGTCATCCAGCAATACATAATAATCTCAACCAGCAATAGCTAACAATTTCATCCAGCAATAGATAACAATCCCACCCAGCAAAAGCCAGCAATGTCAACCAGAAATAGCTTTTATCTCAACCAGCTAAAGCTAACAATCTAAACCAGCAATAGTTCACAATTTCATCCAGCAATAGCTAACAATGTCACCCAGAAATAACTTATAATCTCAACAAGCAATAGTAACAATCTCAACCAGCAATAGCTAACAATCTTACCTAGTTATAGCTAAGAATGTCACCCAGCAAAAGATAATAATCTCAACGAGCAATAACTAACAATTTCATCCAGCAATAGCTAACAATCTCACCCAGCAATAGCTTACAATCTCAACCAGCAATAGCTAACAATGTCACCCAGCAATACCTAACAATCTCAACCAGCCATTGCTAATAATCTGAACCAGCAATAGCTAACAATGTCAACCAGTAATAGCTTAAAATCTCACCCAGCAATAGCTAATAATCTCAACCAGCAATAGCTAGCAATATCAACCAGCAATAGCTAAGAATGTCACCCAGCAAAACCTAATAATCTCAACGAGAAATAGCTAACAATTTCATCCAGCAATAGCTAACAATCTCAGCCAGCAATAGCTAACAAGGTCATCCAGCAAAAGCTAACAATGTAAACCAGAAATACCTAACATCTCAACCAGCTATAGCTAACAATCTCAACCAGAAATAGCTTACATCTCAACCAGCTAAATTAACAATCTAAACCAGCAATAGTTAACAATTTCATCCAGAAATAGCTAACATCTCAACCAGCTATAGTTAAAAATCTCACCCAGCAATAGCTGACAAGGTCATCCAGCAAAAGCTAACAATGTAAACCAGAAATACCTTACATCTCAACCAGCTATAGCTAACAATTGCATCCAGAAATAGCTAACATCTCAACCAGCTATAGTTAAAAATCTCACCCAGCAATAATTAACAAGGTCATCCAGCAAAAGCTAACAATGTAAACCAGAAATACCTTACATCTCAACCAGCTATAGCTAACAATCTCAACCAAAAATAGCTTACATCTCAACCAGCTAAATGAACAATCTAAACCAGCAATAGTTAACAATTTCATCCAGAAATAGCTAACATCTCAACGAGCTATAGCTAACAATTTCATCCAGCAATAGCTAACAATCTCAGCCAGCAATAGCTAGTAATCTCAACCAAAAATAGCTAACAATGTAATCCAGCAATAGCTAACAATCTCAACTACCAAATCTAACAATGTCATCCAGCAATAGCTAACAATCTCACCCAGCAATACGTTACAATCTCAACCAGCAATAGCTAACAATCTAAACCAGCAATAGCTTACAATCTTAACCAGCAATAGCTAACAATGTCAACCAGCAATACCTAATAATCTCAATAAGCAATTGCTAACAATCTCAACGAGCAATAGCTAAAAATTTCATTTAGCAATAGCTAACAATCTTAGCCAGCAATAGCTGATAATCTCAACCAAAAATAGCTAACGATGTCATAAAGCAATAGCTAAAAATCTTACCCAGCAATAGCTAATAATCTCAACCATCAACAGCTAACAATCTCAACCAGCAATATCTAACAATTTCATCCAGCAATAGCAAACAATCTCACCCAGTAATAGCTTACAATCTTTACCAGCAATAGCTTACAATGTCAATCAGCAATACCTAATAATCTCAACAAGCAATTGCTAACAATTTCAACGAGCAATAGCTAACAATTTTATCAAGCAATAGCTAACAATCTTAGCCACCAATAGCTGATAATCTCAACCAAAAATAGCTAACAATGTCATCCAGCAATAGCTAAAAATCTTACCCAGCAATAGCTAATTATCTCAACCATCAATAGCTAACAATCTCAACCAGCAATACCTAACAATGTCACCCAGCAATAACTAACAATATCACCCAGCTATAGCTAACAATCTAAACCAGCAATAGCTAACAATGTCACCCAGCAATACTTAATAATCTCAACCAGTAATAACTTACAATTTCATCCAGCAATAGATAACAAACCCACCCAGCAATATCTAACAATTTGAACCAGAAATAGCTTACATCTCAACCAGCTATAGTTTAAAATCTCACCCAGCAATAGCTAAGAATGTCACCCAGCAAAACCTAATAATCTTAACGAGCAATATCTAACAATTTCATCCAGCAATAGCTAACAATCTCAGCCAGCAATAGCTAACAAGGTCATCCAGCAAAAGCTAACAATGTAAACCAGAAATACCTTACATCTCAACCAGCTATAGCTAACAATCTCAACCAGAAATAGCTTACATCTCAACCAGCTATAGTTAAAAATCTCACCCAGCAATAGCTAACAAGGTCATCCAGCAAAAGCTAACAATGTAAACCAGAAATACCTTACAACTCAACCAGCTATAGCTAACAATCTCAACCAGCAATAGCTAACAATTTCATCCAGCAATAGCTAAAAATCTCACCCAGAAAAAGCTAACATACTCAACCAGCAATAGCTAACATTGTCTCCCTATTGCTGGGATAGCCCTAATAAATTCAATCAGCAATAGCTAACAGTGTCATCCAGCAATAGCTGACAATCTCACCCAGCAATAGCTAACAATCTCAACCAGCAATAGCTAACAATATCACCCAGCTATTGCTAAGAATGTCACCCAGCAAAACCTAATGATCTCAACGAGCAATAGCTAACAATTTCATCCAGCAATAGCTAATAATCTCAGCCAGCAATAGCTAGTAATCTCAACGAGCAATAGCTAACAATGTAATCCAGCAATAGCTAACAATCTCAACTACCAAATCTAACAATGACATCCAGCAATAGCTAACAATCGCACCCAGCAATACCTAACAATCTCAACCAGCAATAGCTAACAATCTCACCCAGCTATAGCTAACAATCTAAACCAGCAACAGCTAAGAATGTACCCCAGCAATACTTTATAATCTCAACCAGCAATAGCTAACAATCTTAGCCAGCAATAGCTGATAATCTCAACCAAAAATAGCTTACAATGTCATCCAGCAATAGCAAAAAACTTACCCAGCAATAGCTTATAATCTCAACCAGCAAAAGCCAACAATCTCAACCAGCAATAGCTAACAATGTCATCCAGCAATAGCTAAAAATCTCACCCAGCAATAGCTAACAATCTCAACCAGTAATAGCTAACAAATTCATCCAGCAATAGCTTACAATCTCACCCAGCAATTGCTTACAATCTCAACCAGAAACAGCTAACAATCTCACCCAGCTATATGTAACAATTTCAACCAGCCATTGCTAATAATCTGAACCTGCAATAGCTAACAATGTCATCCAGCAATAGCTAAAAATCTTACCCAGCAATAGCTAATAATCTCAACCAGCAATAGCTAGCAATATTAACCAGCAATAGCTAAGAATGTCACCCAGCAAAACCTAATAATCTCAACGAGCAATAGCTAATAATTTCATCCAGCAATAGCTAACAATCTCCGCCAGCAATAGCTAACAAGGTCATCCAGCAAAAGCTAACAATGTAAACCAGAAATACCTTACAATTCAACCAGCTATAGCTTACAATCTCAACCAGCAATAGCTAACAATGTCATCCGGCTATAGCTGACAATCTCACCCAGCAATAGCTAACAATCTCAACCAGCAATAGCTAACAATCTCAACTACTAAATCTAACAATGACATCCAGCAATAGCTAACAATCGCACCCAGCAATACCTAACAATCTCAACCAGCAATAGCTAACAATCTCACCCAGCTATAGCTAACAATCTAAACCAGCAACAGCTAAGAATGTACCCCAGCAATACTTTATAATCTCAACCAGCAATAGGTAACAATCTTAGCCAGCAATAGCTGATAATCTCAACCAAAAATAGCTTACAATGTCATCCAGCAATAGCTAAAAAACTTACCCAGCAATACCTTATAATCTCAACCAGCAATAGCTAACAATGTCATCCAGCAATAGCTAAAAATATCACCCAGCTATAGCTAATAATGTCACCCAGCAAAACCTAATGATCTCAACGAGCAATAGCTAACAATTTTTATCCAGCAATAGCTAACAATCTCAACTACCAAATCTAACAATGACATCCAGCAATAGCTAACAATCGCACCCAGCAATACCTAACAATCTCAACCAGCAATAGCTAACAATCTCACCCAGCTATAGCTAACAATCTAAACCAGCAACAGCTAAGAATGTACCCCAGCAATACTTTATAATCTCAACCAGCAATAGCTAACAATCTTAGCCAGCAATAGCTGATAATCTCAACCAAAAATAGCTTACAATGTCATCCAGCAATAGCTAAAAAACTTACCCAGCAATAGCTTATAATCTCAACCAGCAATAGCCAACAATCTCAACCAGCAATAGCTAACAATGTCATCCAGCAATAGCTAAAAATCTCACCCAGCAATAGCTAACAATCTCAACCAGTAATAGCTAACAAATTCATCCAGCAATAGCTTACAATCTCACCCAGCAATTGCTTACAATCTCAACCAGAAACAGCTAACAATCTCATCCAGCTATATGTAACAATTTCAACCAGCCATTGGTAATAATCTGAACCTGCAATAGCTAACAATGTCATCCAGCAATAGCTAAAAATCTTACCCAGCAATAGCTAATAATCTCAACCAGCAATAGCCAACAATCTCAACCAGCAATAGCTAACAATGTCATCCAGCAATAGCTAACAATCTCACCCAGCAATCGCCAACAATCTCAACCAGTAATAGCTAAAAAATTCATCCAGCAATAGCTAACAATCTCACCCAGCAATTGCTAACAATCTCAACCAGAAACAGCTAACAATCTCACCCAGCTATATGTAACAATCTCAACCAGCCATTGCTAATAATCTGAACCAGCAATAGCTAACAATGTCATCCAGTAATAGCTTAAAATCTCACCCAGCAATAGCTAATAATCTCAACCAGCAATAGCTAGCAATATTAACCAGCAATAGCTAAGAATGTCACCCAGCAAAACCTAATAATCTCAACGAGCAATAGCTAATAATTTCATCCAGCAATAGCTAACAATCTCCGCCAGCAATAGCTAACAAGGTCATCCAGCAAAAGCTAACAATGTAAACCAGAAATACCTTACAATTCAACCAGCTATAGCTAACAATCTCAACCAGCAATAGCTAAAAATCTCACCCAGCAAAAGCTAACAAACTCAACCAGCAATAGCTAACATTGTCTCCCAGCAATACCTTATAAAAATCAATCAGCAATAGCTAACAATGTCATCCGGCTATAGCTGACAATCTCACCCAGCAATAGCTAACAATCTCAACCAGCAATAGCTAATAATATCACCCAGCTATAGCTAAGAATGTCACCCAGCAAAACCTAATGATCTCAGCCAGCAATAGCTATTAATCTCAACCAAAAATAGCTAACAATGTAATCCAGCAATAGCTAACAATCTCAACTACCAAATCTAACAATGTCATCCAGCAATAGCTAACAATCTCACCCAGCAATACCTAACAATCTCAACCAGCAATAGCTAACAATCTCACCCAGCTATAGCTAACAATCTAAACCAGCAACAGCTAACAATGTACCCCAGCAATACTTAATAATCTCAACCAGCAATAGCTAAAAATTTCATCTAGCAATAGATAACAATCCCATCCAGCAAAAGCTTTCAATGTCAACCAGAAATAGCTTACATCTCAACCAGCTAAAGTTATCAATCTCAACCAGCATCAGTTAACAATTTCATCCAGCTATAGCTATCAATCTCATCAAGCAATAGCTTACAATCTTAACCTGCAATAGCTTACAATGTCAACCAGCAATACCATATAATCTCAACAAGCAATTGCTAACAATCTTAGTCAGCAATAGCTGATAATCTTAACCAAAAATAGCTAACAATGTCATCCAGCAATAGCTAACAAATTCACCCAGCTATAGCTAACAATCTAAACCAGCAACAGCTTACAATGTACCCCAGCAATACTTAATAATCTCAACCAGCAATAGCTAAAAATTTCATCTAGCAAAAGATAACAATCCCATCCAGCAAAATCTAACAATGTCAACCAGAAATAGCTTACATCTTAACCAGCTAAAGCTAACAATCTAAACCAGCATCATTTAACAATTTCATCCAGCTATAGCTAACAATCTCATCCAGCAATAGCATACAATCTTAACCAGCAATAGCTAACATTGTCAACCACCAATACCTAATAATCTCAACAAGCAATTGCTAACAATCTCAACCAGCACTAGCTAACAATGTCATCCAGCAATAGCTAACAATCTCACCCAGCAATAGCTAACAATCTAAACCAGCAACAGCTAACAATGTACCCCAGCAATACTTTATAATCTCAACCAGCAATAGCTAACAATCTTAGCCAGCAATAGCTGATAATCTCAACCAAAAATAGCTTACAATGTCATCCAGCAATAGCTAAAAATCTTACCCAGCAATAGCTTATAATCTCAACCAGCAATAGCTAACAATCTCAACCAGCAATAGCTAACAATGTCATCCAGCAATAGCTAAAAATCTCACCCAGCAATATCTAACAATCTCAACCAGTAATAGCAATCAAATTCATCCACCAATAGCTTACAATCTCACCCAGCAATTGCTAACAATCTCAACCAGCAATAACTAACAATATCACCCAGCTAAACTAACAATCTAAACCAGCAATAGCTAACAAATTCATCCAGCAATAGCTAACAATCTCAGCCCGCTATAGTTAAAAATCTCACCCAGCAATAGCTAACAAGGTCATCCAGCAAAAGCTTACATTGTCTCCCAGCAATACCTAATAAATTCAATCAGCAATAGCTAACAATGTCATCCAGCAATAGCTGACAATCTCACCCAGCAATAGCTAACAATCTCAACCAGCAATAGCTAACAATATCACCCAGCTATTGCTAAGAATGTCACCCAGCAAAACCTAATGATCTCAACGAGCAATAGCTAACAATTTCATCCAGCAATAGCTAATAATCTCAGCCAGCAATAGCTAGTAATCTCAACCAAAAATAGCTAACAATGTAATCCAGCAATAGCTAACAATCTCAACTACCAAATCTAACAATGACATCCAGCAATAGCTAACAATCGCACCCAGCAATACCTAACAAACTCAACCAGCAACAGCTAACAATCTCACCCAGCTATAGCTAACAATCTAAACCAGCAACAGCTAACAATGTACCCCAGCAATACTTTATAATCTCAACCAGCAATAGCTAACAATCTTACCCAGCAATAGCTTATAATCTCAACCAGCAATAGCTAACAATCTCAACCAGCAATAGCTAACAATGTCATCCAGCAATAGCTAAAAATCTCACCCAGCAATATCTAACAATCTCAACCAGTAATAGCAATCAAATTCATCCAGCAATAGCTTACAATCTCACCCAGCAATTGCTAACAATCTCAACCAGCAATAACTAACAATATCACCCAGCTAAACTAACAATCTAAACCAGCAATAGCTAACAAATTCATCCAGCAATAGCTAACAATCTCAACCCGCTATAGTTAAAAATCTCACCCAGCAATAGCTAACAATCTCACCCAGCAATAGCTAACAATCTAAACCAGCAACAGCTAACAATGTACCCCAGCAATACTTTATAATCTCAACCAGCAATAGCTAACAATCTTAGCCAGCAATAGCTGATAATCTCAACCAAAAATAGCTTACAATGTCATCCAGCAATAGCTAAAAATCTTACCCAGCAATAGCTTATAATCTCAACCAGCAATAGCTTACAATCTCAACCAGCAATAGCTAACAATGTCATCCAGCAATAGCTAAAAATCTCACCCAGCAATATCTTAGCAACAGCTAACAATGTACCCCAGCAATACTTAATAATCTCAACCAGCAAAAGCTAAAAATTTCATCTAGCAATAGATAACAATCCCATCCAGCAAAAGCTTACAATGTCAACCAGAAATAGCTTACATCTCAACCAGCTAAAGCTATCAATCTCAACCAGAATCAGTTAACAATTTCATCCAGCTATAGCTATCAATCTCATCAAGCAATAGCTTACAATCTTAACCTGCAATAGCTTACAATGTCAACCAGCAATACCATATAATCTCAACAAGCAATTGCTAACAATCTTAGTCAGCAATAGCTGATAATCTCAACCAAAAATAGCTAACAATGTCATCCAGCAATAGCTAACAAATTCACCCAGCTATAGCTAACAATCTAAACCAGCAACAGCTAACAATGTACCCCAGCAATACTTAATAATCTCAACCAGCAATAGCTAAAAATTTCATCTAGCAAAAGATAACAATCCCATCCAGCAAAATCTAACAATGTCAACCAGAAATAGCTTACATCTTAACCAGCTAAAGCTAACAATCTAAACCAGCATCATTTAACAATTTCATCCAGCTATAGCTAACAATCTCATCCAGCAATAGCTTACAATCTTAACCAGCAATAGCTAACAATGTCAACCAGCAATACCTAATAATCTCAACAAGCAATTGCTAACAATCTCAACCAGCACTAGCTAACAATGTCATCCAGCAATAGCTAACAATCTCACCCAGCCATAGCTAACAATCTAAACCAGCAACAGCTAACAATGTAACCCAGCAATACTTTATAATCTCAACCAGCAATAGCTAACAATCTTAGCCAGCAATAGCTGATAATCTCAACCAAAAATAGCTTACAATGTCATCCAGCAATAGCTAAAAATCTTACCCAGCAATAGCTTATAATCTCAACCAGCAATAGCTAACAATCTCAACCAGCAATAGCTAACAATGTCATCCAGCAATAGCTTACAATCTCACCCAGCAATTGCTAACAATCTCAACCAGCAATAACTAACAATATCACCCAGCTAAACTAACAATCTAAACCAGCAATAGCTAACAAATTCATCCAGCAATAGCTAACAATCTCAACCCGCTATAGTTAAAAATCTCACCCAGCAATAGCTAACAAGGTCATCCAGCAAAAGCTTACATTGTCTCCCAGCAATACCTAATAAATTCAATCAGCAATAGCTAACAATGTCATCCAGCAATAGCTGACAATCTCACCCAGCAATAGCTAACAATCTCAACCAGCAATAGCTAACAATATCACCCAGCTATTGCTAAGAATGTCACCCAGCAAAACCTAATGATCTCAACGAGCAATAGCTAACAATTTCATCCAGCAATAGCTAATAATCTCAGCCAGCAATAGCTAGTAATCTCAACCAAAAATAGCTAACAATGTAATCCAGCAATAGCTAACAATCTCAACTACCAAATCTAACAATGACATCCAGCAATAGCTAACAATCGCACCCAGCAATACCTAACAATCTTAACCAGCAACAGCTAACAATCTCACCCAGCTATAGCTAACAATCTAAACCAGCAACAGCTAACAATGTACCCCAGCAATACTTTATAATCTCAACCAGCAATAGCTAACAATCTTAGCCAGCAATAGCTGATAAACTCAACCAAAAATAGCTTACAATGTCATCCAGCAATAGCTAAAAATCTTACCCAGCAATAGCTTATAATCTCAACCAGCAATAGCCAACAATCTCAACCAGCAATAGCTAACAATGTCATCCAGCAATAGCTAAAAATCTCACCCAGCAATAGCTAACAATCTCAACCAGTAATAGCTAACAAATTCATCCAGCAATAGCTTACAATCTCACCCAGCAATTGCTAACAATCTCAACCAGAAACAGCTAACAATCTCACCCAGCTATATGTAACAATTTCAACCAGCCATTGCTAATAATCTGAACCTGCAATAGCTAACAATGTCATCCAGCAATCGCTAAAAATCTTACCCAGCAATAGCTAATAATCTCAACCAGCAATAGCCAACAATCTCAACCAGCAATAGCTAACAATGTCATCCAGCAATAGCTAACAATCTCACCCAGCAATCGCCAACAATCTCAACCAGTAATAGCTAAAAAATTCATCCAGCAATAGCTAACAATCTCACCCAGCAATTGCTAACAATCTCAACCAGAAACAGCTAACAATCTCACCCAGCTATATGTAACAATCTCAACCAGCCATTGCTAATAATCTGAACCAGCAATAGCTAACAATGTCATCCAGTAATAGCTTAAAATCTCACCCAGCAATAGCTAATAATCTCAACCAGCAATAGCTAGCAATATTAACCAGCAATAGCTAAGAATGTCACCCAGCAAAACCTAATAATCTCAACGAGGAATAGCTAATAATTTCATCCAGCAATAGCTAACAATCTCCGCCACCAATAGCTAACAAGGTCATCCAGCAAAAGCTAACAATTTAAACCAGAAATACCTTACAATTCAACCAGCTATAGCTAACAATCTCAACCAGCAATAGCTAACAATTTCATCCAGCAATAGCTAAAAATCTCACCCAGCAAAAGCTAACAAACTCAACCAGCAATAGCTAACATTATCTCCCAGCAATACCTTATAAAAATCAATCAGCAATAGCTAACAATGTCATCCGGCTATAGCTGACAATCTCACCCAGCAATAGCTAACAATCTTAACCAGCAATAGCTAATAATATCACCCAGCTATAGCTAAGAATGTCACCCAGCAAAACCTAATGATCTCAACGAGCAATAGCTAACAATTTTTATCCAGCAATAGCTAACAATCTCAGCCAGCAATAGCTAGTAATCTCAACCAAAAATAGCTAACAATGTAATCCAGCAATAGCTAACAATCTCAACTACCAAATCTAACAATGTCATCCAGCAATAGCTAACAATCTCACCCAGCAATACCTTACAATCTCAACCAGCAATAGCTAACAATGTCAACCAGCAATAGCTTTCAATCTTAACCAGCATTAGCTAACAATGTCAACCAGCAATACCTAATAATCTCAACAAGCAATTGCTAACAATCTCAACGAGCAATAGCTAACAATTTCATTTAGCAATAGCTAACAATCTTAGCCAGCAATAGCTGATAATCTCAACCAAAAATAGCTAACAATGTCATAAAGCAATAGCTTAAAATCTTACCCAGCAATAGCTAATAATCTCAACCATCAACAGCTAACAATCTCAACCAGCAATATCTAACAATGTCATCCAGCAATAGCAAACAATTCCACCCAGTAATAGCTTACAATCTTAACCAGCAATAGCTTACAATGTCAACCAGCAATACCTAATAATCTCAACAAGCAATTGCTAACAATCTCAACGAGCAATAGCTAACAATTTCATCCAGCAATAGCTAACAATCTTAGCCAGCAATAGCTGATAATCTCAACCAAAAATAGCTAACAATGTCATCCAGCAATAGCTAAAAATCTTACCCAGCAATAGCTAATTATCTCAACCATCAACAGCTAACAATCTCAACCAGCAATATCTAACAATGTCATCCAGCAATAGCTAACAATCTCACCCAGCAATATCTAACAATCTCAACCAGAAATAACTAACAATATCACCCAGCTATAGCTAACAATCTAAACCAGCTATAGCTAACAATGTCACCCAGCAATACTTAATAATCTCAACCAGTAATTACTTACAATTTCATCCAGCAATAGATAACAAACCCACCCAGCAATATCTAACAATTTGAACCAGAAATAGCTTACATCTCAACCAGCTATAGTTTAAAATCTCACCCAGCAATAGCTAAGAATGTCACCCAGCAAAACCTAATAATCTCAACGAGCAAAAGCTAACAATTTCATCCAGCAATAGCTAACAATCTCAGCCAGCAATAGCTAACAAGGTCATCCAGCAAAAGCTGACATTGTCACCCAGCAAAACCTAATAATCTCAACGAGCAATAGCTAACAATTTCATCCATCAATAGCTAACAATCTTACCTAGCTATAGCTAAGAATGTCACCAAGCAAAACCTAATAATCTCAACGAGCAATAGCTAACGATTTAATCCAGCTATAGCTAACAATCTTAGCCAGCAATAGCTGATAATCTCAACCAAATATAGCTTACAATGTCATCCAGCAATAGCTAAAAATCTTACCCAGAAATAGCTAATAATCACAATCAGCAATAGCCAACAATCTCAACCAGCAATAGCTAACAATGTCATCCAGCAATAGCTAACAATCTCACCCAGCAATAGCTAACAATCTCAACCAGTAATAGCTAACAAATTCACCCAGCAATACCTAATAAACTCAACAAGCAATAGTAAATATCTCAACCAGAAACAGCTAACAATTTCACCCAGCTATGTGTAACAATCTCAACCAGACATTGCTAATAATCTGAACCAGCAATAGCTAACAATGTCATCCAATAATAGCTTAAAATCACACCCAGCAATAGCTAATAATCTCAACCAGCAATAGCTAGCAATATCAACCAGCAATAGTAAAGAATGTCACCCAGCAAAACCTAATAATCTCAACGAGCAATAGCTAATAATTTCATCCAGCAATAGCTAACAATCTCCGCCAGCAATAGTTAACAAGGTCATCCAGCAAAAGCTAACAATGTAAACCAGAAATACCTTACATCTCAACCAGCTATGGCTAACAATCTCAACCAGACATAGCTTACATCTCAACCAGCTAAACTAACAATCTAAACCAGTAATAGTTAACAATTTCATCGAGAAATAGCTAACATCTCAACCAGCTATAGTTAAAAATCTCACCCAGCAATAGCTAACAAGGTCATCCAGCAAAAGCTAACAATGTTAACCAGAAATACCTTACATCTCAACCAGCTATAACTAACAATCTCAACCAGCAATAGCTAACATTTTCATCCAGCAATAGCTTAAAATCTCACCCAGCAAAAGCTAACAAACTCAACCAGCAATAGCTAACATTGTCTCCCAGCAATACCTAATAAAATAAACCAGCAATAGCTAACAATGTCACCGAGCTTTAGCTGACAATCTCACCCAGCAATAGCTAACAATCTCAACCAGCAAAAGCTAACAATATCACCCAGCTATAGCTAAGAATGTCACCCAGCAAAACCTAATAATCTCAACGAGAAATAGCTAACAATTTCATCCAGCAATAGCTAACAATCTCACCCAGCAATAGCTAACAATCTCAACAAAAAATAGCTAACAATGTAATCCAGAAATAGCTAGAAATCTCACCCAGCAATAGCCAATAATCTCAACCAGCAAGAGCTAACAATCTCAACCAGAAAAAGCTTACAATGTCATCCAGCAATAGCTAAAAATCTCACCCAGCAATAGCCAATAATCTCAACCAGCAATAGCTAGCAATATCAACCAGCAATAGCTACCAATGTCATCCAGCATAGCTAACAATCTCACCCAGCAAAAGCTAAGAATGTCACCCAGCAAAACCTTATGATCTCAACGAGCAATATCTAACAATTTCATTCAGAAATAGCTAACAATCATAGCCAGCAATAGCTAGCAATCTCAACCAAAAATAGCTTACAATGTAATCCAGCAATAGCTAACAATCTCAACTAGCAAAAGCTAACAATGTCATCCAGCAATAGCTAACAATCTCACCCAGCAATACCTAACAATCTCAACCAGCAATAGCTAACAATCTCATCCAGCTATAGCTAACAATCTAAACCAGCAACAGCTAACAATGTACCCCAGCAATACTTAATAATCTCAACCAGCAATAGCTAAAAATTTCATCCAGCAATAGATAACAATTCCATCCAGCAAAAGCTAACAATGACAACCAGAAATAGCTTATATCTCATTCAGCTAAAGCTAACAATCTAAACCAACAATAGTTAACAATTTCATCCAGCTATAGCTAACAATCTCATCCAGCAATAGCTTACAATCTCAACCAGCAATAGCTTACAATGTCAACCAGCAATACCTAATAATCTCAACATGCAATAGCTAACAATCTCACCCAGCTATAGCTAAGAATGTCACCCAGCAAAACATAATAATCTCAATGAGCAATAGCTAACAATTTCATCCAGCAATAGCTAACAATCTTAGCCAGCAATAGCTGATAATCTCAACCAAAAAAAGCTAACAATTTCATCCAGAAATAGCTAAAAATCTTACCCAGCAATAGCTAATAATCTCAACCATCAACAGCTAACAATCTCAACCAGCAATAGCTAATAATGTCATCCAGCAATAGCTAACAATCTCACCCAGCAATAGCTAACAATCTCAACCAGCAATAACTAACAATATCACCCAGCTATAGCTAACAATCTAAACCAGCAATAGCTAACAATGTCACCCAGTAATACTTAATAATCTCAACGAGTAATAACTTACAATTTCATCCAGCAATAGATTACAATCCCACCCAGCAATAGCTAACAATTTCAACAAGAAATAGCTTACATCTCAACCAGCTATAGTTAAATATCTCACCCAGCAATAGCTAACAATGTCATCCAGCAAAAGCTAACAATGTTAACCAGAAATTCCTTACATCTCAACCAGCTATAGCTAACAATCTCAACCAGCAATAACTAACAATTTCATCCAGCAATAACTAAAAATCTCACCCAGCAAAAGCTAACAAACTCAACCAGCAATAGCTAACATTGTTACCCAGCAAAACCTAATAATCTCAACGAGCAATAGCTACCAATTTCATCCAGCAATAGCTTACAATCTCACCCAGCAATAGCAAACAATCTCAACCAAAAATAGCTAACAATGTAATTCAGCAATAGCTAGAAATCTCACCCAGCAATAGTTAATTATCCCAACCAGCAATAGCTTACAATCTCAACCAGAAAAAACTTACAATGTCACCCAGCAATAGCTAATAATCTCACCGAGCAAAAGCTAACAATCTCACCCAGCTACAGCTAACAATCTAAACCAGCAATAGCTAACAATGTCATCCAGCAATACATAATAATCTCAACCAGCAATAGCTAACAATTTCATCCAGCAATAGATAACAATCCCACCCAGCAAAAGCTAGCAATGTCAACCAGAAATAGCTATTATCTCAACCAGCTAAAGCTAACAATCTAAACCAGCAATAGTTCACAATTTCATCCAGCAATAGCTAACAATGTCACCCAGAAATAACTTATAATCTCAACAAGCAATAGTAACAATCTCAACCAGCAATAGCTAACAATCTTACCTAGTTATAGCTAAGAATGTCACCCAGCAAAAGATAATAATCTCAACGAGCAATAACTAACAATTTCATCCAGCAATAGCTAACAATCTCACCCAGCAATAGCTTACAATCTCAACCAGCAATAGCTAACAATGGTACCCAGCAATACCTAACAATCTCAACCAGCCATTGCTAATAATCTGAACCAGCAATAGCTAATAATCTCAACCAGCAATAGCTAGCAATATCAACCAGCAATAGCTAAGAATGTCACCCAGCAAAACCTAATAATCTCAACGAGCAATAGCTAACAATTTCATCCAGCAATAGCTAACAATCTCAGCCAGCAATAGCTAACAAGGTCATCCAGCAAAAGCTAACAATGTAAACCAGAAATACCTTACATCTCAACCAGCTGTAGCTAACAATCTCAACCAGAAATAGCTTACATCTCAACCAGCTAAATTAACAATCTAAACCAGCAATAGTTAACAATTTCATCCAGAAATAGCTAAAAATCTCACCCAGCAATAGCTAACAATCTCAACCAGTAATAGCTAACAAATTCATCCAGCAATAGCTTACAATCTCACCCAGCAATTGCTAACAATCTCAAACAGAAACAGCTAACAATCTCACCCAGCTATATGTAACAATTTCAACCAGCCATTGCTAATAATCTGAACCTGCAATAGCTAACAATGTCATCCAGCAATCGCTAAAAATCTTACCCAGCAATAGCTAATAATCTCAACCAGCAATAGCCAACAATCTCAACCAGCAATAGCTAACAATGTCATCCAGCAATAGCTAACAATCTCACCCAGCAATAGCCAACAATCTCAACCAGTAATAGCTAAAAAATTCATCCAGCAATAGCTAACAATCTCACCCAGCAATTGCTAACAATCTCAACCAGAAACAGCTAACAATCTCACCCAGCTATATGTAACAATCTCAACCAGCCATTGCTAATAATCTGAACCAGCAATAGCTAACAATGTCATCCAGTAATAGCTTAAAATCTCACCCAGCAATAGCTAATAATCTCAACCAGCAATAGCTAGCAATATTAACCAGCAATAGCTAAGAATGTCACCCAGCAAAACCTAATAATCTCAACGAGGAATAGCTAATAATTTCATCCAGCAATAGCTAACAATCTCCGCCAGCAATAGCTAACAAGGTCATCCAGCAAAAGCTAACAATTTAAACCAGAAATACCTTACAATTCAACCAGCTATAGCTAACAATCTCAACCAGCAATAGCTAACAATTTCATCCAGCAATAGCTAAAAATCTCACCCAGCAAAAGCTAACAAACTCAACCAGCAATAGCTAACATTATCTCCCAGCAATACCTTATAAAAATCAATCAGCAATAGCTAACAATGTCATCCGGCTATAGCTGACAATCTCACCCAGCAATAGCTAACAATCTTAACCAGCAATAGCTAATAATATCACCCAGCTATAGCTAAGAATGTCACCCAGCAAAACCTAATGATCTCAACGAGCAATAGCTAACAATTTTTATCCAGCAATGGCTAACAATCTCAGCCAGCAATAGCTAGTAATCTCAACCAAAAATAGCTAACAATGTAATCCAGCAATAGCTAACAATCTCAACTACCAAATCTAACAATGTCATCCAGCAATAGCTAACAATCTCACCCAGCAATACCTTACAATCTCAACCAGCAATAGCTAACTATCTAAACCAGCAATAGCTTTCAATCTTAACTAGCAATAGCTAACAATGTCAACCAGCAATACCTAATAATCTCAACAAGCAATTGCTAACAATCTCAACGAGCAATAGCTAACAATTTCATTTAGCAATAGCTAACAATCTTAGCCAGCAATAGCTGATAATCTCAACCAAAAATAGCTAACAATGTCATAAAGCAATAGCTTAAAATCTTACCCAGCAATAGCTAATAATCTCAACCATCAACAGCTAACAATCTCAACCAGCAATATCTAACAATGTCATCCAGCAATAGCAAACAATTCCACCCAGTAATAGCTTACAATCTTAACCAGCAATAGCTTACAATGTCAACCAGCAATACCTAATAATCTCAACAAGCAATTGCTAACAATCTCAACGAGCAATAGCTAACAATTTCATCCAGCAATAGCTAACAATCTTAGCCAGCAATAGCTGATAATCTCAACCAAAAATAGCTAACAATGTCATCCAGCAATAGCTAAAAATCTTACCCAGCAATAGCTAATTATCTCAACCATCAACAGCTAACAATCTCAACCAGCAATATCTAACAATGTCATCCAGCAATAGCTAACAATCTCACCCAGCAATATCTAACAATCTCAACCAGAAATAACTAACAATATCACCCAGCTATAGCTAACAATCTAAACCAGCTATAGCTAACAATGTCACCCAGCAATACTTAATAATCTCAACCAGTAATTACTTACAATTTCATCCAGCAATAGATAACAAACCCACCCAGCAATATCTAACAATTTGAACCAGAAATAGCTTACATCTCAACCAGCTATAGTTTAAAATCTCACCCAGCAATAGCTAAGAATGTCACCCAGCAAAACCTAATAATCTCAACGAGCAATAGCTAACAATTTCATCCAGCAATAGCTAACAATCTCAGCCAGCAATAGCTAACAAGGTCATCCAGCAAAAGCTGACATTGTCACCCAGCAAAACCTAATAATCTCAACGAGCAATAGCTAACAATTTCATCCATCAATAGCTAACAATCTTACCTAGCTATAGCTAAGAATGTCACCAAGCAAAACCTAATAATCTCAACGAGCAATAGCTAACGATTTAATCCAGCAATAGCTAACAATCTTAGCCAGCAATAGCTGATAATCTCAACCAAATATAGCTTACAATGTCATCCAGCAATAGCTAAAAATCTTACCCAGAAATAGCTAATAATCACAATCAGCAATAGCCAACAATCTCAACCAGCAATAGCTAACAATGTCATCCAGCAATAGCTAACAATCTCACCCAGCAATAGCTAACAATCTCAACCAGTAATAGCTAACAAATTCACCCAGCAATACCTAATAAACTCAACAAGCAATAGTAAATATCTCAACCAGAAACAGCTAACAATTTCACCCAGCTATGTGTAACAATCTCAACCAGACATTGCTAATAATCTGAACCAGCAATAGCTAACAATGTCATCCAATAATAGCTTAAAATCACACCCAGCAATAGCTAATAATCTCAACCAGCAATAGCTAGCAATATCAACCAGCAATAGTAAAGAATGTCACCCAGCAAAACCTAATAATCTCAACGAGCAATAGCTAATAATTTCATCCAGCAATAGCTAACAATCTCAGCCAGCAATAGTTAACAAGGTCATCCAGCAAAAGCTAACAATGTAAACCAGAAATACCTTACATCTCAACCAGCTATGGCTAACAATCTCAACCAGACATAGCTTACATCTCAACCAGCTAAACTAACAATCTAAACCAGTAATAGTTAACAATTTCATCGAGAAATAGCTAACATCTCAACCAGCTATAGTTAAAAATCTCACCCAGCAATAGCTAACAAGGTCATCCAGCAAAAGCTAACAATGTTAACCAGAAATACCTTACATCTCAACCAGCTATAACTAACAATCTCAACCAGCAATAGCTAACATTTTCATCCAGCAATAGCTTAAAATCTCACCCAGCAAAAGCTAACAAACTCAACCAGCAATAGCTAACATTGTCTCCCAGCAATACCTAATAAAATAAACCAGCAATAGCTAACAATGTCACCGAGCTTTAGCTGACAATCTCACCCAGCAATAGCTAACAATCTCAACCAGCAAAAGCTAACAATATCACCCAGCTATAGCTAAGAATGTCACCCAGCAAAACCTAATAATCTCAACGAGAAATAGATAACAATTTCATCCAGCAATAGCTAACAATCTCACCCAGCAATAGCTAACAATCTCAACAAAAAATAGCTAACAATGTAATCCAGAAATAGCTAGAAATCTCACCCAGCAATAGCCAATAATCTCAACCAGCAAGAGCTAACAATCTCAACCAGAAAAAGCTTACAATGTCATCCAGCAATAGCTAAAAATCTCACCCAGCAATAGCCAATAATCTCAACCAGCAATAGCTAGCAATATCAACCAGCAATAACTACCAATGTCATCCAGCATAGCTAACAATCTCACCCAGCAAAAGCTAAGAATGTCACCCAGCAAAACCTTATGATCTCAACGAGCAATATCTAACAATTTCATTCAGAAATAGCTAACAATCATAGCCAGCAATAGCTAGCAATCTCAACCAAAAATAGCTTACAATGTAATCCAGCAATAGCTAACAATCTCAACTAGCAAAAGCTAACAATGTCATCCAGCAATAGCTAACAATCTCACCCAGCAATACCTAACAATCTCAACCAGCAATAGCTAACAATCTCATCCAGCTATAGCTAACAATCTAAACCAGCAACAGCTAACAATGTACCCCAGCAATACTTAATAATCTCAACCAGCAATAGCTAAAAATTTCATCCAGCAATAGATAACAATTCCATCCAGCAAAAGCTAACAATGACAACCAGAAATAGCTTATATCTCATTCAGCTAAAGCTAACAATCTAAACCAACAATAGTTAACAATTTCATCCAGCTATAGCTAACAATCTCATCCAGCAATAGCTTACAATCTCAACCAGCAATAGCTTACAATGTCAACCAGCAATACCTAATAATCTCAACATGCAATAGCTAACAATCTCACCCAGCTAAAGCTAAGAATGTCACCCAGCAAAACATAATAATCTCAATGAGCAATAGCTAACAATTTCATCCAGCAATAGCTAACAATCTTAGCCAGCAATAGCTGATAATCTCAACCAAAAAAAGCTAACAATTTCATCCAGAAATAGCTAAAAATCTTACCCAGCAATAGCTAATAATCTCAACCATCAACAGCTAACAATCTCAACCAACGATAGCTAATAATGTCATCCAGCAATAGCTAACAATCTCACCCAGCAATAGCTAACAATCTCAACCAGCAATAACTAACAATATCACCCAGCTATAGCTAACAATCTAAACCAGCAATAGCTAACAATGTCACCCAGTAATACTTAATAATCTCAACGAGTAATAACTTACAATTTCATCCAGCAATAGATTACAATCCCACCCAGCAATAGCTAACAATTTCAACAAGAAATAGCTTACATCTCAACCAGCTATAGTTAAATATCTCACCCAGCAATAGCTAACAATGTCATCCAGCAAAAGCTAACAATGTTAACCAGAAATTCCTTACATCTCAACCAGCTATAGCTAACAATCTCAACCAGCAATAACTAACAATTTCATCCAGCAATAACTAAAAATCTCACCCAGCAAAAGCTAACAAACTCAACCAGCAATAGCTAACATTGTTACCCAGCAAAACCTAATAATCTCAACGAGCAATAGCTACCAATTTCATCCAGCAATAGCTTACAATCTCACCCAGCAATAGCAAACAATCTCAACCAAAAATAGCTAACAATGTAATTCAGCAATAGCTAGAAATCTCACCCAGCAATAGTTAATTATCCCAACCAGCAATAGCTTACAATCTCAACCAGAAAAAACTTACAATGTCACCCAGCAATAGCTAATAATCTCACCGAGCAAAAGCTAACAATCTCACCCAGCTACAGCTAACAATCTAAACCAGCAATAGCTAACAATGTCATCCAGCAATACATAATAATCTCAACCAGCAATAGCTAACAATTTCATCCAGCAATAGATAACAATCCCACCCAGCAAAAGCTAGCAATGTCAACCAGAAATAGCTATTATCTCAACCAGCTAAAGCTAACAATCTAAACCAGCAATAGTTCACAATTTCATCCAGCAATAGCTAACAATGTCACCCAGAAATAACTTATAATCTCAACAAGCAATAGTAACAATCTCAACCAGCAATAGCTAACAATCTTACCTAGTTATAGCTAAGAATGTCACCCAGCAAAAGATAATAATCTCAACGAGCAATAACTAACAATTTCATCCAGCAATAGCTAACAATCTCACCCAGCAATAGCTTACAATCTCAACCAGCAATAGCTAACAATGTCACCCAGCAATACCTAACAATCTCAACCAGCCATTGCTAATAATCTGAACCAGCAATAGCTAACAATGTAAACCAGTAATAGCTTAAAATCTCACCCAGCAATAGCTAATAATCTCAACCAGCAATAGCTAGCAATATCAACCAGCAATAGCTAAGAATGTCACCCAGCAAAACCTAATAATCTCAACGAGCAATAGCTAACAATTTCATCCAGCAATAGCTAACAATCTCAGCCAGCAATAGCTAACAAGGTCATCCAGCAAAAGCTAACAATGTAAACCAGAAATACCTTACATCTCAACCAGCTGTAGCTAACAATCTCAACCAGAAATAGCTTACATCTCAACCAGCTAAATTAACAATCTAAACCAGCAATAGTTAACAATTTCATCCAGAAATAGCTAACATCTCAACCAGCTATAGTTAAAAATCTCACCCAGCAATAGCTGACAAGGTCATCCAGCAAAAGCTAACAATGTAAACCAGAAATACCTTACATCTCAACCAGCTATAGCTAACAATTTCATCCAGAAATAGCTAACATCTCAACCAGCTATAGTTAAAAATCTCACCCAGCAATAGCTAACAAGGTCATCCAGCAAAAGCTAACAATGTAAACCAGAAATACCTTACATCTCAACCAGCTATAGCTAACAATGTACCCCAGCAATACTTAACAATCTCAACCAGAAATAGCTTACATCTCAACCAGCTCAATTAACAATCTAAACCAGCAATAGTTAACAATTTCATCCAGAAATAGCTAACATCTCAACGAGCTATAGCTAACAATTTCATCCAGCAATAGCTAACAATCTCAGCCAGCAATAGCTAGTAATCTCAACCAAAAATAGCTAACAATCTAAACCAGCAATAGCTTACAATCTTAACCAGCAATAGCTAACAATGTCAACCAGCAATACCTAATAATCTCAACAAGCAATTGCTAACAATCTCAACGAGCAATAGCTAACAATTTCATTTAGCAATAGCTAAAAATCTTACCCAGCAATAGCTAATAATCTCAACCATCAACAGCTAACAATCTCAACCAGCAATATCTAACAATGTCATCCAGCAATAGCAAACAATCTCACCCAGTAATAGCTTACAATCTTTACCAGCAATAGCTTACAATGTCAACCAGCAATACCTAATAATCTCAACAAGCAATTGCTAACAATTTCAACGAGCAATAGCTAACAATTTCATCAAGCAATAGCTAACAATCTTAGCCAGCAATAGCTGATAATCTCAACCAAAAATAGCTAACAATGTCATCCAGCAATAGCTAAAAATCTTACCCAGCAATAGCTAATTATCTCAACCATCAACAGCTAACAATCTCAACCAGCAATACCTAACAATGTCATCCAGCAATAACTAACAATATCACCCAGCTATAGCTAACAATCTAAACCAGCAATAGCTAACAATGTCACCCAGCAATACATAATAATCTCAACCAGTAATAACTTACAATTTCATCCAGCAATAGATAACAAACCCACCCAGCAATATCTAACAATTTGAACCAGAAATAGCTTACATCTCAACCAGCTATAGTTTAAAATCTCACCCAGCAATAGCTAAGAATGTCACCCAGCAAAACCTAATAATCTCAACGAGCAATAGCTAACAATTTCATCCAGCAATAGCTAACAATCTCAGCCAGCAATAGCTAACAAGGTCATCCAGCAAAAGCTAACAATGTAAACCAGAAATACCTTACATCTCAACCAGCTCTAGCTAACAATCTCAACCAGAAATAGCTTACATCTCAACCAGCTATAGTTAAAAATCTCACCCAGCAATAGCTAACAAGGTCATCCAGCAAAAGCTAACAATGTAAACCAGAAATACCTTACAACTCAACCAGCTATAGCTAACAATCTCAACCAGCAATAGCTAACAATTTCATCCAGCAATAGCTAAAAATCTCACCCAGAAAAAGCTAACATACTCAACCAGCAATAGCTAACATTGTCTCCCAGCAATACCTAATAAATTCAATCAGCAATAGCTAACAATGTCATCCAGCAATAGCTGACAATCTCACCCAGCAATAGCTAACAATCTCAACCAGCAATAGCTAACAATATCACCCAGCTATTGCTAAGAATGTCACCCAGCAAAACCTAATGATCTCAACGAGCAATAGCTAACAATTTCATCCAGCAATAGCTAATAATCTCAGCCAGCAATAGCTAGTAATCTCAACGAGCAATAGCTAACAATGTAATCCAGCAATAGCTAACAATCTCAACTACCAAATCTAAAAATGACATCCAGCAATAGCTAACAATCGCACCCAGCAATACCTAACAATCTCAACCAGCAATAGCTAACAATCTCACCCAGCTATAGCTAACAATCTAAACCAGCAACAGCTAAGAATGTACCCCAGCAATACTTTATAATCTCAACCAGCAATAGCTAACAATCTTAGCCAGCAATAGCTGATAATCTCAACCAAAAATAGCTTACAATGTCATCCAGCAATAGCTAAAAAACTTACCCAGCAATAGCTTATAATCTCAACCAGCAATAGCCAACAATCTCAACCAGCAATAGCTAACAATGTCATCCAGCAATAGCTAAAAATCTCACCCAGCAATAGCTAACAATCTCAACCAGTAATAGCTAACAAATTCATCCAGCAATAGCTTAAAATCTCACCCAGCAATTGCTAACAATCTCAACCAGAAACAGCTAACAATCTCACCCAGCTATATGTAACAATTTCAACCAGCCATTGCTAATAATCTGAACCTGCAATAGCTAACAATGTCATCCAGCAATAGCTAAAAATCTTACCCAGCAATAGCTAATAATCTCAACCAGCAATAGCCAACAATCTCAACCAGCAATAGCTAACAATGTCATCCAGCAATAGCTAACAATCTCACCCAGCAATCGCCAACAATCTCAACCAGTAATAGCTAAAAAATTCATCCAGCAATAGCTAACAATCTCACCCAGCAATTGCTAACAATCTCAACCAGAAACAGCTAACAATCTCACCCAGCTATATGTAACAATCTCAACCAGTCATTGCTAATAATCTGAACCAGCAATAGCTAACAATGTCATCCAGTAATAGCTTAAAATCTCACCCAGCAATAACTAATAATCTCAACCAGCAATAGCTAGCAATATTAACCAGCAATAGCTAAGAATGTCACCCAGCAAAACCTAATAATCTCAACGAGCAATAGCTAATAATTTCATCCAGCAATAGCTAACAATCTCCGCCAGCAATAGCTAACAAGGTCATCCAGCAAAAGCTAACAATGTAAACCAGAAATACCTTACAATTCAACCAGCTATAGCTAACAATCTCAACCAGCAATAGCTAACAATTTCATCCAGCAATAGCTAAAAATCTCACCCAGCAAAAGCTAACAAACTCAACCAGCAATAGCTAACATTGTCTCCCAGCAATACCTTATAAAAATCAATCAGCAATAGCTAACAATGTCATCCGGCTATAGCTGACAATCTCACCCAGCAATAGCTAATAATCTCAACCAGCAATAGCTAATAATATCACCCAGCTATAGCTAAGAATGTCACCCAGCAAAACCTAATGATCTCAACGAGCAATAGCTAACAATTTTTATCCAGCAATAGTTAACAATCTCAGCCAGCAATAGCTATTAATCTCAACCAAAAATAGCTAACAATGTAATCCAGCAATAGCTAACAATCTCAACTACCAAATCTAACAATGTCATCCAGCAATAGCTAACAATCTCACCCAGCAATACCTAACAATCTCAACCAGCAATAGCTAACAATCTCACCCAGCTATAGCTAACAATCTAAACCAGCAACAGCTAACAATGTACCCCAGCAATACTTAATAATCTCAACCAGCAATAGCTAAAAATTTCATCTAGCAATAGATAACAATCCCATCCAGCAAAAGCTTACAATGTCAACCAGAAATAGCTTACATCTCAACCAGCTAAAGCTATCAATCTCAACCAGCATCAGTTAACAATTTCATCCAGCTATAGCTATCAATCTCATCAAGCAATAGCTTACAATCTTAACCTGCAATAGCTAACAATGTCAACCAGCAATACCATATAAACTCAACAAGCAATTGCTAACAATCTTAGTCAGCAATAGCTGATAATCTCAACCAAAAATAGCTAACAATGTCATCCAGCAATAGCTAACAAATTCACCCAGCTATAGCTAACAATCTAAACCAGCAACAGCTAACAATGTACCCCAGCAATACTTAATAATCTCAACCAGCAATAGCTAAAAATTTCATCTAGCAAAAGATAACAATCCCATCCAGCAAAATCTAACAATGTCAACCAGATATAGCTTACATCTTAACCAGCTAAAGCTAACAATCTAAACCAGCATCATTTAACAATTTCATCCAGCTATAGCTAACAATCTCATCCAGCAATAGCTTACAATCTTAACCAGCAATAGCTAACAATGTCAACCAGCAATACCTAATAATCTCAACAAGCAATTGCTAACAATCTCAACCAGCACTAGCTAACAATGTCATCCAGCAATAGCTAACAATCTCACCCAGCAATAGCTAACAATCTAAACCAGCAGCAGCTAACAATGTACCCCAGCAATACTTTATAATCTCAACCAGCAATAGCTAACAATCTTAGCCAGCAATAGCTGATAATCTCAACCAAAAATAGCTTACAATGTCATCCAGCAATAGCTAAAAATCTTACCCAGCAATAGCTTATAATCTCAACCAGCAATAGCTAACAATCTCAACCAGCAATAGCTAACAATGTCATCCAGCAATAGCTAAAAATCTCACCCAGCAATATCTAACAATCTCAACCAGTAATAGCAATCAAATTCATCCAGCAATAGCTTACAATCTCACCCAGCAATTGCTAACAATCTCAACCAGCAATAACTAACAATATCACCCAGCTATAGCTAACAATCTAAACCAACAAAAGCTAACAATGTCACCCAGCATTACTTAATAATCTCAACCAGTAATAGCTTACAATTTCATCCAGCAATAGATAACAAACCCACCCAGCAAAAGCTAACAATTTCAACCAAAAATAGCTTACATCTCAACCAGCTATAGTTTAAAATCTCACCCAGCAATAGCTAATAATGTCATGCAGCAAAAACTAACAATGTAAACCAGAAATTCCTTACATCTCAACCAGCTATAGCTAACAATCTCATCCAGCAATAGCTAACAATCTCAACCTGCAATTACTAACAATATCACCCAGCTATAGCTAACAATCTAAACCAGCAATAGCTAACAATGTCACCCAGCAATACATAATAATCTCAACCAGTAATAACTTACAATTTCATCCAGCAACAGATAACAAAGCCACCCAGCAATATCTAACAATTTGAACCAGAAATAGCTTACATCTCATCCAGTATAGTTAAAAATCTGACCCAGCAATAGCTAACAAATTCATCCAGCAATAGCTAACAATCTCACCCAGCAATTGCTAACAATATCAACCAGAAACAGCTAACAATCTCACCCAGCTATATGTAACAATCTCAACCAGCCATTGCTAGTAATCTGGACCAGCAATAGCTAACAATGTCATCCAGCAATAGCTAACAATGTAAACCAGAAATACCTTACATCTCAACCAGCTATAGCTAACAATCTCAACCAGAAATAGCTTACATCTCAACCAGCTAAACTAACAATCTAAACAAGCAATAGTTAACAAATTCATCCAGAAATAGCTAACATCTCAACCAGCTATAGTTAAAAATCTCACCCAGCAATAGCTAACAAGGTCATCCAGCAAAAGCTTACATTGTCTCCCAGCAATACCTAATAAATTCAATCAGCAATAGCTAACAATGTCATCCAGCAATAGCTGACAATCTCACCCAGCAATAGCTAACAATCTCAACCAGCAATAGCTAACAATATCACCCATCTATTGCTTAGAATGTCACCCAGCAAAACCTAATGATCTCAACGAGCAATAGCTAACAATTTCATCCAGCAATAGCTAATAATCTCAGCCAGCAATAGCTAGTAATCTCAACCAAAAATAGCTAACAATGTAATCCAGCAATAGTTAACAATCTCAACTACCAAATCTAACAATGACATCCAGCAATAGCTAACAATCGCACCCAGCAATACCTAACAATCTCAACCAGCAACAGCTAACAATCTCACCCAGCTATAGCTAACAATCTAAACCAGCAACAGCTAACAATGTACCCCAGCAATACTTTATAATCTCAACCAGCAATAGCTAACAATCTTAGCCAGCAATAGCTGATAATCTCAACCAAAAATAGCTTACAATGTCATCCAGCAATAGCTAAAAATCTTACCCAGCAATAGCTTATAATCTCAACCAGCAATAGCCAACAATCTCAACCAGCAATAGCTAACAATGTCATCCAGCAATAGCTAAAAATCTCACCCAGCAATAGCTAACAATCTCAACCAGTAATAGCTAACAAATTCATCCAGCAATAGCTTACAATCTCACCCAGCAATTGCTAACAATCTCAACCAGAAACAGCTAACAATCTCACCCAGCTATATGTAACAATTTCAACCAGCCATTGCTAATAATCTGAACCTGCAATAGCTAACAATGTCATCCAGCAATAGCTAAAAATCTTACCCAGCAATAGCTAATAATCTCAACCAGCAATAGCCAACAATCTCAACCAGCAATAGCTAATAATCTCAGCCAGCAATAGCTAGTAATCTCAACCAAAAATAGCTAACAATGTAATCCAGCAATAGTTAACAATCTCAACTACCAAATCTAACAATGACATCCAGCAATAGCTAACAATCGCACCCAGCAATACCTAACAATCTCAACCAGCAACAGCTAACAATCTCACCCAGCTATAGCTAACAATCTAAACCAGCAACAGCTAACAATGTACCCCAGCAATACTTTATAATCTCAACCAGCAATAGCTAACAATCTTAGCCAGCAATAGCTGATAATCTCAACCAAAAATAGCTTACAATGTCATCCAGCAATAGCTAAAAATCTTACCCAGCAATAGCTTATAATCTCAACCAGCAATAGCCAACAATCTCAACCAGCAATAGCTAACAATGTCATCCAGCAATAGCAAAAAATCTCACCCAGCAATAGCTAACAATCTCAACCAGTAATAGCTAACAAATTCATCCAGCAATAGCTTACAATCTCACCCAGAAATTGCTAACAATCTCAACCAGAAACAGCTAACAATCTCACCCAGCTATATGTAACAATTTCAACCAGCCATTGCTAATAATCTGAACCTGCAATAGCTAACAATGTCATCCAGCAATAGCTAAAAATCTTACCCAGCAATAGCTAATAATCTCAACCAGCAATAGCCAACAATCTCAACCAGCAATAGCTAACAATGTCATCCAGCAATAGCTTACAATCTCACCCAGCAATCGCCAACAATCTCAACCAGTAATAGCTAAAAAATTCATCCAGCAATAGCTAACAATCTCACCCAGCAATTGCTAACAATCTCAACCAGAAACAGCTAACAATCTCACCCAGCTATATGTAACAATCTCAACCAGCCATTGCTAATAATCTGAACCAGCAATAGCTAACAATGTCATCCAGTAATAGCTTAAAATCTCACCCAGCAATAGCTAATAATCTCAACCAGCAATAACTAGCAATATTAACCAGCGATAGCTAAGAATGTCACCCAGCAAAACCTTATAATCTCAACGAGGAATAGCTAATAATTTCATCCAGCAATAGCTAACAATCTCCGCCAGCAATAGCTAACAAGGTCATCCAGCAAAAGCTAACAATGTAAACCAGAAATACCTTACAATTCAACCAGCTATAGCTAACAATCTCAACCAGCAATAGCTAACAGTTTCATCCAGCAATAGCTAAAAATCTCACCCAGCAAAAGCTAACAAACTCAACCAGCAATAGCTAACATTATCTCCCAGCAATACCTTATAAAAATCAATCAGCAATAGCTAACAATGTCATCCGGCTATAGCTGACAATCTCACCCAGAAATAGCTAACAATCTTAACCAGCAATAGCTAATAATATCACCCAGCTATAGCTAAGAATGTCACCCAGCAAAACCTAATGATCTCAACGAGCAATAGCTAACAATTTTTATCCAGCAATAGTTAACAATCTCAGCCAGCAATAGCTATTAATCTCAACCAAAAATAGCTAACAATGTAATCCAGCAATAGCTAACAATCTCAACTACCAAATCTAACAATGTCATCCAGCAATAGCTAACAATCTCACCCAGCAATACCTAACAATCTCAACCAGCAATAGCTAACAATCTCACCCAGCTATAGCTAACAATCTAAACCAGAAACAGCTAACAATGTACCCCAGCAATACTTAATAATCTCAACCAGCAATAGCTAAAAATTTCATCTAGCAATAGATAACAATCCCATCCAGCAAAATCTAACAATGTCAACCAGAAATAGCTTACATCTCAACCAGCTAAAGCTAACAATCTAAACCAGCATCATTTAACAATTTCATCCAGCTATAACTAACAATCTCATCCAGCAATAGCTTACAATCTTAACCAGCAATAGCTAACAATGTCACCCAGCAATACCTTATTATCTCAACAAGCAATAGTAACAATCTCAACCAGCAATAGCTAACAATCTTACCTAGCTATAGCTAACATTATTACCCAGCAAAACCTAATAATCTCAACGAGCAATAGCTAACAATTTCATCCAGCAATTGCTTACAATCTCACCCAGCAATAGCTAACAATCTGAACCTAAAATAGCTAAAAATGTAATCCAGCAATAGCTAGAAATCTCACCCAGCCATAGATAATTATCCCAACCAGCAATAGCTAACTATCTCAACCAGAAAAAGCTTACAATGTCATCCAGCAATAGCTAACAATCTCACCCAGCAAAAGCCTAACCTAACCTAACCTAATAAACTCAACAAGCAATAGTAACATTATCAACCAGCAATAGCTAACAATCTTACCTAGTTATAGCTAAGAATGTCACCCAGCAAAAACTTATAATCTCAACGAGCAATAGGTAACAATTTCATCCAGCAATAGCTAACAATGTCACCCAGCAATACCTTATTATCTCAACAAGCAATAGTAACAATCTCAACCAGCAATAGCTAACAATCTTACCTAGCTATAGCTAACATTATCACCCAGCAAAACCTAATAATCTCAACGAGCAATAGCTAACAATTTCATCCAGCAATTGCTTACAATCTCACCCAGCAATAGCTAACAATCTGAACCTAAAATAGCTAAAAATGTAATCCAGCAATAGCTAGAAATCTCACCCAGCCATAGATAATTATCCCAACCAGCAATAGCTAACTATCTCAACCAGAAAAAGCTTACAATGTCATCCAGCAATAGCTAACAATCTCACCCAGCAAAAGCCTAACCTAACCTAACCTAATAAACTCAACAAGCAATAGTAACATTATCAACCAGCAATAGCTAACAATCTTACCTAGTTATAGCTAAGAATGTCACCCAGCAAAACCTTATAATCTCAACGAGCAATAGGTAACAATTTCATCCAGCAATAGCTAACAATCTCACCCAGCAATAGCTAATAATCTCAACAAGCAATATTAACAATCTCAACCAGCAATAGCTAACAATCTTACCTAGCTATAGCTAAGAATGTCACCCAGCAAAACCTAATAATATCAACGAGCAATAGCTAACAATTTAATCCAGCAATAGCTAACAATCTTAGCCAGCAACAGCTGATAATCTCAACCAAAAATAGCTTACAAAGTCATCCAGCAATAGCAAAAAATCTTACCCTGCAGTAGCTAATAATCTCAACCAGCAACAGCCAACAATCTCAACCAGCAATAACTAACAATTTCGTCCAGCAATAGCTTACACTCTCACCCAGCAATAGCTAACAATCTCACCCAGCAATAGCCAATAATCTCAACCAGCAATAGCTAGCAATATCAACCAGCAATAGCTACCAATGTCATCCAGCATAGCTAACAATCTCACCCAGCAAAAGCTACCAATGTCATCCAGCATAGCTAACAATCTCACCCAGCAAAAGCTAAAAATCTCAACCAGAAATAGCTAACAATTTCACCCAGCTATAGCTAAGAATGTCACCCAGCAATAGCTTACAATCTCAGCCAGCAATAGCTAGTAATCTCAACCAAAAATAGCTAACAATGTAATCCAGCAATAGCTAACAATCTCAACTAGCAATACCTGACAATCTCACCCAGCAATAGCTAACAATCTCAACCAGCAATAGCTAACAATATCACCCAGCTATTGCTAAGAATGTCACCCAGCAAAACCTAATAATCTCAACGAGCAATAGCTAACAATTTCATCCAGCAATAGCTAATAATCTCAGCCAGCAATAGCTAGTAAAATCAACCAAAAATAGCTAACAATGTAATCCAGCAATAGCTAACATTCTCAACTAGCAATAGCTGACAATCTCATCCAGCAATAGCTAACAATCTCAACCAGCAATAGCTAACAATATCACCCAGCTATTGCTAAGAATGTCACCCAGCAAAACCTAATGATCTCAACGAGCAATAGCTAACAATTTCATCCAGCAATAGCTAATAATCTCAGCCAGCAATAGCTAGTAATCTCAACCAAAAATAGCTAACAATGTAATCCAGCAATACTTTATAATCTCAACCAGCAATAGCTTACAATCTCAACCAGCAATAGCTGATAATCTCAACCAAAAATAGCTTACAATGTCACCCAGCTATAGCTAACAATCTAAACCAGCAACAGCTAACAATGTACCCCAGCAATACTTTATAATCTCAACCAGCAATAGCCAACAATCTCAACCAGCAGTAGCTAACAATGTCATCCAGCAATAGCTAAAATCTCACCCAGCAATAGCTAACAATCTCAACCAGTAATAGCTAACAAATTCATCCAGCAATAGCTAACAATCTCACCCAGCAAATGCTAACAATCTCAAACAGAAACAGCTAACAATCTCACCCAGCTATATGTAACAATCTCAACCAGCCATTGCTAATAATCTGAACCAGCAATAGCTAACAATGTCATCCAGTAATAGCTTAAAATCTCACCCACCAATAGCTAATAATCTCAACCAGCAACAGCTAGCAATATTAACCAGCAATAGCTAAGAATGTCTTGCAGCAATACCTAATAATCTCAACGAGCAATAGCTAATAATTTCATCCAGCAATAGCTAACAATCTCCGCCAGCAAAAGCTCACAAGGTCATCCAGCAAAAGCTAACAATGTAAACCAGAAATACCTTACAATTCAACCAGCTATAGCTAACAATCTCAACCAGCAATAGCTAACAATTTCATCCAGCAATAGCTAAAAATCTCACCCAGCAAAAACTAACAAACTCAACCAGCAATAGCTAACATTGTCATCCAGCAATAGCTGACAATCTCACCCAGCAATAGCTAACAATCTCAACCAGCAATAGCTAATAATATCACCTAGCTATAGCTAAGAATGTCACCCAGCAAAACCTAATGATCTCAACGAGCAATAGCTAACAATCTCAACCAGGAAAAGCTTACAATGTCATCCAGCAATAGCTAAAAATCTCAACCAGCAAGAGCTAACAATCTCAACCAGCAAGAGCTAACAATCTCAACCAGAAAAAGCTTACAATGTCATCCAGCAATAGCTGACAATCTCACCCAGCAATAGCTAACAATCTCAACCAGGAAAAGCTTACAATGTCATCCAGCAATAGCTAAAAATCACAACCAGCAAGAGCTAACAATCTCAACCAGCAAGAGCTAACAATCTCAACCAGAAAAAGCTTACAATGTCATCCAGCAATAGCTGACAATCTCACCCAGCAATAGCTAACAATCTCAACCAGCAATAGCTAATAATATCACCCAGCTATAGCTTAGAATGTCACCCAGCAAAACCTAATGATCTCAACGAGCAATAGCTAACAATCTCAACCAAAAATAGCTAAAAATGTAATCCAGCAATAGCTAGAAATCTCACCCAGCAATAGCTAACAATCTCAACCAGGAAAAGCTTACAATGTCATCCAGCAATAGCTAAAAATCTCAACCAGCAAGAGCTAACAATCTCAACCAGCAAGAGCTAACAATCTCAACCAGAAAAAGCTTACAATGTCATCCAGCAATAGCTAAAAATCTCACCCAGCAATAGCCAATAATCTCAACCAGCAATAGCTAGCAATAAAAACCAGCAATAGCTACCAATGTCATCCAGCATAGCTAACAATCTCACCCAGCAAAAGCTACCAATGTCATCAAGCATAGCTAACAATCTCACCCAGCAAAAGCTAACAATCTCAACCAGAAATAGCTAACAATTTCACCCAGCTATAGCTAAGAATGTCACCCAGCAATAGCTAACAATCTCAGCCAGCAATAGCTAGTAATCTCAACCAAAAATAGCTAACAATGTAATCCAGCAATAGCTAACATTCTCAACTAGCAATAGCTGACAATCTCATCCAGCAATAGCTAACAATCTCAACCAGCAATAGCTAACAATATCACCCAGCTATTGCTAAGAATGTCACCCAGCAAAACCTAATGATCTCAACGAGCAATAGCTAACAATTTCATCCAGCAATAGCTAATAATCTCAGCCAGCAATAGCTAGTAATCTCAACCAAAAATAGCTAACAATGTAATCCAGCAATAGCTAACAATCTCAACTACCAAATCTAACAATGACATCCAGCAATAGCTAACAATCTCACCCAGCAATACCTTACAATCTCAACCAGCAATAGCTAACAATCTCACCAAGCTATAGCTAACAATCTAAACCAGCAACAGCTAACAATGTACCCCAGCAATACTTTATAATCTAAACCAGTAATAGCTAACAATCTTAGCCAGCAATAGCTGATAATCTCTACCAAATATAGCTTACAATGTCATCCAGCAAAAGCTAACAATGTAAACCAGAAATACCTTACATCTCAACCAGCTATAGCTAACAATCTCAACCAGAAATAGCTTACATCTCAACCAGCTAAACTAACAATCTAAACCAGCAATAGTTAACAAATTCATCCAGAAATAGCTTACATCTCAACCCGCTATAGTTAAAAATCTCACCCAGCAATAGCTAACAAGGTCATCCAGCAACAGCTAACAATGTAAACCAGAAATACCTTACAACTCAACCAGCTATAGCTAACAATCTCAACCAGCAATAGCTAACAATTTCATCCAGCAATAGCTAAAAATCTCACCCAGAAAAAGCTAACATACTCTACCAGCAATAGCTAACATTTTCTCCCAGCAATACCTAATAAATTCAATCAGCAATAGCTAACAATGTCATCCAGCAATAGCTAACAATCTCACCCAGCAATAGCTAACAATCTCAACCAGCAATAGCTAACAATATCACCCAGCTATTGCTAAGAATGTCACCCAGCAAAACCTAATGATCTCAACGAGCAATAGCTAACAATTTCATCCAGCAATAGCTAATAATCTCAGCCAGCAATAGCTAGTAATCTCAACCAAAAATAGCTAACAATGTAATCCAGCAATAGCTAACAATCTCAACTACCAAATCTAACAATGACATCCAGCAATAGCTAACAATCTCACCCAGCAATACCTAACAATCTCAACCAGCAATAGCTAACAATCTCACCCAGCTATAGCTAACAATCTAAACCAGCAACAGCTAACAATGTACCCCAGCAATACTTTATAATCTCAACCAGCAAAAGCTAACAATCTAAGCCAGCAATAGCTGATAATCTCAACCAAAAATAGCTTACAATGTCATCCAGCAATAGCTAAAAATCTTACCCAGCAATAGCTTATAATCTCAACCAGCAATAGCCAACAATCTCAACCAGCAATAGCTAACAATGTCATCCAGCAATAGCTAAAAATCTCACCCAGCAATAGCTAACAATCTCAACCAGTAATAGCTAACAAATTCATCCAGCAATAGCTTACAATCTCACCCAGCAATTGCTAACAATCTCAACCAGAAACAGCTAACAATCTCACCCAGCTATATGTAACAATCTCAACCAGTCATTGCTAATAATCTGAACCAGCAATAGCTAACAATGTCATCCAGTAATAGCTTAAAATCTCACCCAGCAATAGCTAATAATCTCAACCAGCAATAGCTAGCAATTTAAACCAGCAATAGCTAAGAATGTCACCCAGCAAAACCTAATAATCTTAACGAGCAATAGCTAATAATTTCATCCAGCAATAGCTAACAATATCCGCCAGCATTAGCTAATTAGGTCATCCAGCAAAAGCTAACAATGTAAACCAGAAATACCTTACAATTCAACCAGCTATAGCTAACAATCTCAACCAGCAATAGCTCACAATTTCATCCAGCAATAGCTAAAAATCTCACCCAGCAAAAGCTAACATACTCAACCAGCAATAGCTAACATTGTCTCCCAGCAATACCTAATAAATTCAATCAGTAATAGCTAACAATGTCATCCAGCAATAGCTGACAATCTCACCCAGCAATAGCTAACAATCTCAACCAGTAATAGCTAACAAATTCATCCAGCAATAGCTTACAATCTCACCCAGCAATTGCTAACAATCTCAACCAGAAACAGCTAACAATCTCATCCAGCTATATGTAACAATCTCAACCAGTCATTGCTAATAATCTGAACCAGCAATAGCTAACAATGTCATCCAGTAATAGCTTAAAATCTCACCCAGCAATAGCTAATAATCTCAACCAGCAATAGCTAGCAATTTAAACCAGCAATAGCTAAGAATGTCACCCAGCAAAACCTAATAATCTTAACGAGCAATAGCTAATAATTTCATCCAGCAATAGCTAACAATATCCGCCAGCATTAGCTAATTAGGTCATCCAGCAAAAGCTAACAATGTAAACCAGAAATACCTTACAATTCAACCAGCTATAGCTAACAATCTCAACCAGCAATAGCTCACAATTTCATCCAGCAATAGCTAAAAATCTCACCCAGCAAAAGCTAACAAACTCAACCAGCAATAGCTAACATTGTCTCCCAGCTATACCTTATAAAAATCAATCAGCAATAGCTTACAATGCCATCCGGCTATAGCTGACAATCTCACCCAGCAATAGCTAACAATCTCAACCAGCAATAGCTAATAATATCACCCAGCTATAGCTAAGAATGTCACCCAGCAAAACCTAATGATCTCAACGAGCAATAGCTAACAATTTTTATCCAGCAATAGTTAACAATCTCAGCCAGCAATAGCTATTAATCTCAACCAAAAATAGCTAACAATGTAATCCAGCAACAGCTAACAATCTCAACTACCAAATCTAACAATGTCATCCAGCAATAGCTAACAATCTCACCCAGCAATACCTAACAATCTCAACCAGCAATAGCTAACAATCTCACCCAGCTATAGCTAACAATCTAAACCAGCAACAGCTAACAATGTACCCCAGCAATACTTAATAATCTCAACCAGCAATAGCTAAAAATTTCATCTAGCAATAGATAACAATCCCATCCAGCAAAAGCTTACAATGTCAACCAGAAATAGCTTACATCTCAACCAGCTAAAGCTATCAATCTCAACCAGCATCAGTTAACAATTTCATCCAGCTATAGCTGATAATCTCAACCAAAAATAGCTTACAATACCATCCAGCAATAGCTAAAAATCTTACCCAGCAATAGCTTATAATCTCAACCAGCAATAGCCAACAATCTCAACCAGCAATAGCTAACAATGTCATCCAGCAATAGCTAAAAATCTCACCCAGCAATAGCAAACAATCTCAACCAGTAATAGCTAACAAATTCATCCAGCAATAGCTTACAATCTCACCCAGCAATTGCTAACAATCTCAACCAGCAATAACTAACAATATCACCCAGCTAAAGCTAACAATCTAAACCAACAAAAGCTAACAATGTCACCCAGCATTACTTAATAATCTCAACCAGTAATAACTTACAATTTCATCCAGCAATAGATAACAAACCCACCCAGCAAAAGCTAACAATTTCAACCAAAAATAGCTTACATCTCAACCAGCTGTAGTTTAAAATCTAACCCAGCAATAGCTAATAATGTCATGCAGCAAAAACTAACAATGTAAACCAGAAATTCCTTACATCTCAACCAGCTATAGCTAACAATCTCACCCAGCAATAGCTAACAATCTCAACCAGCAATAACTAACAATATCACCCAGCTATAGCTAACAATCTAAACCAGCAATAGCTAACAATGTCACCCAACAATACATAATAATCTCAACCAGTAATAACTTACAATTTCATCCAGCAACAGATAACAAAGCCACCCAGCAATATCTAACAATTTGAACCAGAAATAGCCTACATCTCATCCAGTATAGTTTAAAATCTCACCCAGCAATAGCTAACAAATTTATCCAGCAATAGCTAACAATCTCACCCAGCAATTGCTAACAATCTCAACCAGAAACAGCTAACAATCTCACCTAGCTATATGTAACAATCTCAACCAGCCATTGCTAGTAATCTGAACCAGCAATAGCTAACAATGTCATCCAGCAAAAGCTAACAATGTAAACCAGAAATACCTTACATCTCAACCAGCTAAAGCTAACAATCTCAACCAGAAATAGCTTACATCTCAACCAGCTAAACTAACAATCAAAACCAGCAATAGTTAACAAATTCATCCAGAAATAGCTAACATCTCAACCCGCTATAGTTAAAAATCTCACCCAGCAATAGCTAACAAGGTCATCCAGCAAAAGCTAACAATGTAAACCAGAAATACCTTACAACTCAACCAGCTATAGCTAACAATCTCAACCAGCAATAGCTAACAATTTCATCCAGCAATTGCTTACAATCTCACCCAGCAATAGCTAACAATCTGAACCAAAAATAGCTAAAAATGTAATCCAGCAATAGCTAGAAATCTCACCCAGCCATAGATAATTATCCCAACCAGCAATAGCTTACTACCTCAACCAGAAAAAGCTTACAATATCATCCAGCAATAGCTAACAATCTCACCCAGCAAAAGCCTAACCTAACCTAACCTAATAAACTCAACAAGCAATAGTAACATTATCAACCAGCAATAGCTAACAATCTTACCTAGTTATAGCTAAGAATGTCACCCAGCAAAACCTTATAATCTCAACGAGCAATAGGTAACAATTTCATCCAGCAATAGCTAACAATCTCAACCAGCAATAGCTTACAATCTCAACCAGCAATAGCTAACAATGTCACCCAGCAATACCTAATAATCTCAACAAGCAATATTAACAATCTCAACCAGCAATAGCTAACAATCTTACCTAGCTATAGCTAAGAATGTCACCCAGCAAAACCTAATAATCTCAACGAGCAATAGCTAACAATTTAATCCAGCAATAGCTAACAATCTTAGCCAGCAACAGCTGATAATCTCAACCAAAAAAATGCTTACAAAGTCATCCAGCAATAGCAAAAAATCTTACCCTGCAGTAGCTAATAATCTCAACCAGCAACAGCCAACAATCTCAACCAGCAATAACTAACAATTTCGTCCAGCAATAGCTTACACTCTCACCCAGCAATAGCTAACAATCTCAACCAGTAATAGCTAAAAATCTCACCCAGCAATAGCCAATAATCTCAACCACCAAAAGCTAGCAATATCAACCAGCAATAGCTACCAATGTCATCCAGCATAGCTAACAATCTCACCCAGCAAAAGCTACCAATGTCATCCAGCATAGCTAACAATCTCACCCAGCAAAAGCTAAAAATCTCAACCAGAAATAGCTAACAATTTCACCCAGCTATAGCTAAGAATGTCACCCAGCAATAGCTTACAATCTCAGCCAGCAATAGCTAGTAATCTCAACCAAAAATAGCTAACAATGTAATCCAGCAATAGCTAACAATCTCAACTAGCAATACCTGACAATCTCACCCAGCAATAGCTAACAATCTCAACCAGCAATAGCTAACAATATCACCCAGCTATTGCTTAGAATGTCACCCAGCAAAACCTAATGATCTCAACGAGCAATAGCTAACAATTTCATCCAGCAATAGCTAATAATCTCAGCCAGCAATAGCTAGTAAAATCAACCAAAAATAGCTAACAATGTAATCCAGCAATAGCTAACAATCTCAACTACCAAATCTAACAATGACATCCAGCAATAGCAAACAATCTCACCCAGCAATACCTAACAATCTCAACCAGCAATAGCTAACAATCTCAACCAGCAATAGCTAACAATCTCACCCAGCTATAGCTAACAATCTAAACCAGCAACAGCTAACAATGTACCCCAGCAATACTTTATAATCTGAACCAGCAATAGCCAACAATCTCAACCAGCAGTAGCTAACAATGTCATCCAGCAATAGCTAAAATCTCACCCAGCAATAGCTAACAATCTCAACCAGTAATAGCTAACAAATTCATCCAGCAATAGCTAACAATCTCACCCAGCAAATGCTAACAATCTCAACCAGAAACAGCTAACAATCTCACCCAGCTATATGTAACAATCTCAACCAGCCATTGTTAATAATCTGAACCAGCAATAGCTTACAATGTCATCCAGCAATAGCTAAAAATCTTACCCAGCAATAGCTAATAATCTCAACCAGCAATAGCCAACAATCTCAACCAGCAATAGCTAACAATGTCATCCAGCAATAGCTTACAATCTCAACCAGCAATCGCCAACAATCTCAACCAGTAATAGCTAAAAAATTCATCCACCAATAGCTAACAATCTCACCCAGCAATTGCTAACAATCTCAAACAGAAACAGCTAACAATCTCACCCAGCTATATGTAACAATCTCAACCAGCCATTGCTAATAATCTGAACCAGCAATAGCTAACAATGTCATCCAGTAATAGCTTAAAATCTCACCCACCAATAGCTAATAATCTCAACCAGCAACAGCTAGCAATATTAACCAGCAATAGCTAAGAATGTCTTGCAGCAAAACTTAATAATCTCAACGAGCAATAGCTTATAATTTCATCCAGCAATAGCTAACAATCTCCGCCAGCAAAAGCTCACAAGGTCATCCAGCAAAAGCTAACAATGTAAACCAGAAATACCTTACAATTCAACCAGCTATAGCTAACAATCTCAACCAGCAATAGCTAACAATTTCATCCAGCAATAGCTAAAAATCTCACCCAGCAAAAGCTAACAAACTCAACCAGCAATAGCTAACATTGTCATCCAGCAATAGCTGACAATCTCACCCAGCAATAGCTAACAATCTCAACCAGCAATAGCTAATAATATCACCCAGCTATAGCTAAGAATGTCACCCAGCAAAACCTAATGATCTCAACGAGCAATAGCTAACAATCTCAACCAAAAATAGCTAAAAATGTAATCCAGCAATAGCTAGAAATCTCACCCAGCAATAGCTAACAATCTCAACCAGGAAAAGCTTACAATGTCATCCAGCAATAGCTAAAAATCTCAACCAGCTAGAGCTAACAATCTCAACCAGCAAGAGCTAACAATCTCAATCAGAAAAAGCTTACAATGTCATCCAGCAATAGCTGACAATCTCACACAGCAATAGCTAACAATCTCAACCAGCAATAGATAATAATATCACCCAGCTATAGCTAAGAATGTCACCCAGCAAAACCTAATGATCTCAACGAGCAATAGCTAACAATCTCAACCAAAAATAGCTAAAAATGTAATCCAGCAATAGCTAGAAATCTCACCCAGCAATAGCTAACAATCTCAACCAGGAAAAGCTTACAATGTCATCCAGCAATAGCTAGAAATCTCAACCAGCAAGAGCTAACAATCTCAACCAGCAAGAGCTAACAATCTAAACCAGAAAAAGCTTACAATGTCATCCAGCAATAGCTAAAAATCTCACCCAGCAATAGCCAATAATCTCAACCAGCAATAGCTAGCAATAAAAACCAGCAATAGCTACCAATGTCATCCAGCATAGCTAACAATCTCACCCAGCAAAAGCTACCAATGTCATCCAGCATAGCTAACAATCTCACCCAGCAAAAGCTAACAATCTCAACCAGAAATAGCTAACAATTTCACCCAGCTATAGCTAAGAATGTCACCCAGCAATAGCTAACAATCTCAGCCAGCAATAGCTAATAATCTCAACCAGCAATAGCTAGCAATTTAAACCAGCAATAGCTAAGAATGTCACCCAGCAAAACCTAATAATCTTAACGAGCAATAGCTAATAATTTCATCCAGCAATAGCTAACAATATCCGCCAGCAATAGCTAACTAGGTCATCCAGCAAAAGCTAACAATGTAAACCAGAAATACCTTACAATTCAACCAGCTATAGCTAACAATCTCAACCAGCAATAGCTCACAATTTCATCCAGCAATAGCTAAAAATCTCACCCAGTAAAAGCTAACAAACTCAACCAGCAATAGCTAACATTGTCTCCCAGCAATACCTTATAAAAATCAATCAGCAATAGCTTACAATGCCATCCGGCTATAGCTGACAATCTCACCCAGCAATAGCTAACAATCTCAACCAGCAATAGCTAATAATATCACCCAGCTATAGCTAAGAATGTCACCCAGCAAAACCTAATGATCTCAACGAGCAATAGCTAACAATTTTTATCCAGCAATAGTTAACAATCTCAGCCAGCAATAGCTATTAATCTCAACCAAAAATAGCTAACAATGTAATCCAGCAACAGCTAACAATCTCAACTACCAAATCTAACAATGTCATCCAGCAATAGCTAACAATCTCACCCAGCAATACCTAACAATCTCAACCAGCAATAGCTAACAATCTCACCCAGCTATAGCTAACAATCTAAATCAGCAACAGCTAACAATGTACCCCAGCAATACTTAATAATCTCAACCAGCAATAGCTAAAAATTTCATCTAGCAATAGATAACAATCCCATCCAGCAAAAGCTTACAATGTCAACCAGAAATAGCTTACATCTCAACCAGCTAAAGCTATCAATCTCAACCAGCATCAGTTAACAATTTCATCCAGCTATAGCTATCAATCTCATCAAGCAATAGCTTACAATCTTAACCAGCAATAGCTAACAATGTCAACCAGCAATACCTAATAATCTCAATAAGCAATTGCTAACAATCTCAACCAGCAATAGCTAACAATCTCACCCAGCTATAGCTAAGAATGTCACCCAGCAAAACCTAATAACCTCAACGAGCAATAGCTAACAATTTCATCCAGCAATAGCTAACAATCATAGCAAGCAATAGCTGATAATCTCAACCAGCACTAGCTAACAATGTCATCCAGCAATAGCTAACAATCTCACCCAGCAATAGCTAACAATCTAAACCAGCAACAGCTAACAATGTACCCCACCCAGCAAAATCTAACAATTTCAACCAAAAATAGCTTACATCTCAACCAGCTGTAGTTTAAAATCTAACCCAGCAATAGCTAATAATGTCATGCAGCAAAAACTAACAATGTAAACCAGAAATTCCTTACATCTCAACCAGCTATAGCTAACAATCTCACCCAGCAATAGCTAACAATCTCACCCAGCAATAGCTAACAATCTCAACCAAAAATAGCTAAAAATGTAATCCAGCAATAGCTAGAAATCTCACCCAGCAATAGCTAATTATCCCAACCAGCAATAGATAACTATCTCAACCAGAGAAAGCTTAGAATGTCATCCAGTAATAGCTAACAATCTCACCCAGCTATAGCTAACAATCTAAACCAGCAATAGCTAACAATGTCACCCAGCAATACATAATAATCTCAACTAGCAATAGCTTACAATCTCACCCAGCAAAAGCTTACAATCTCAACCAGCAATAGCTAATAATGTCACCCAGCAATACCTAATAAACTCAACAAGCAATAGTAACAATATCAACCAGCAATAGCTAACAATCTTACCTAGTTATAGCTAAGAATGTCACCTAGCAAAACCTTATAATCTCAACGAGCAACAGGTAACAATTTCATACAGATATAGCTAAAATCTCAACCAGCTACAGCTAACAATCTCAACCAGCAATAGCTAACAATTGCATCCAGCTATAGCTAACAATCTCAACCAGCAATAGCTAACAATCTTACCTAGCTATAGCTAAGAATGTCACCCAGCAAAACCTAATAATCTCAACGAGCAATAGCTAACAATTTAATCCAGCAATAGCTAACAATCTTAGACAGCAATAGCTGATAATCTCAACCAAAAATAGCTTACAATGTCATCCAGCAATAGCTTAAAATCTTACCCTGCAATAGCTAATAATCTCAATCAGCAATAGCCAACAATCTCAACCAGCAATAGCTAACAATAACATCCAGCAATAGCTTACAATCTCACCCAGCAATAGCTAACAATCTCAACCAGTAATAGCTAATTAATTCATCCAGCAATACCTAATAAACTCAACAAGCAATAGTAACAATCTCAACCAGAAACAGCTAACAATCTCACTCAGCTATATGTAACAATCTCAACCAGCCATTGCTAATAATCTGAACCAGCAATAGCTAACAATGTCATCCAGTAATAGCTTAAAATCTCACCCAGCAATAGCTAATAATCTCAACGAGCAATAGCTAACAATTTCATCCAGCAATAGCTAACAATCTCAGCCAGCAATAGCTAACAAGGTCACCAAGCAAAAGCTAACAATGTAAACCAGAAATACCTTACATCTCAACCAGCTATGGCTAACAATCTCAACCAGAAATAGCTTACATCTCAACCAGCTAAACTAACATTCTTAACCAGCAATAGTTAACAATTTCATCCAGAAATAGCTAACATCTCAACCAGCTATAGTTAAAAATCTCACCCAGCAATAGCTAACAAGGTCATCCAGCAAAAGCTAACAATGTAAACCAGAAATACCTTACATCTCAACCAGCTATAGCTAACAATCTCAACTAGCAATAGCTAACAATTTCATCCAGCAATAGCTAAAAATCTCACCCAGCAAAAGCTAACAAACTCAACCAGCAATAGCTAACATTGTCTCCCAGCAATACTTATAAAATCAACCAGCAATAGCTAACAATGTCATCCAGCTTTAGCTGACAATCTCACCCAGCAATAGCTAACAATCTCAACCAGCAATAGCTAAAAATATCACCCAGCTATAATAGCTAAGAATGTCACCCCACAAAACCTAATAATCTCAACGAGAAATAGATAACAATTTCATCCAGCAATAGCTAACCATCTCACCCAGCAATAGCTAACAATCTCAACCAAAAATAGCTAAAAATGTAATCCAGCAATAGCTAGAAATCTCACCCAGCAATAGCTAACAATCTCAACAAAAAATAGCTAACAATGTCATCAAGCAATAGCTAAAAATCTCAACCAGCAAGAGCTTACATTCTCAACCAGCAAGAGCTAACAATCTCAAGCAGTAAAAGCTTACAATGTCATCCTGCAAAAGCTAAAAATCTCACCCAGCAATAGCTAACAAGGTCATCCAGCAAAAGCTAACAATGTAAACCAGAAATACCTTACATCTCAACCAGCTATAGCTAACAATCTCAACTAGCAATAGCTAACAATTTCATCCAGCAATAGCTAAAAATCTCACCCAGCAAAAGCTAACAAACTCAACCAGCAATAGCTAACATTGTCTCCCAGCAATACTTATAAAATCAACCAGCAATAGCTAACAATGTCATCCAGCTTTAGCTGACAATCTCACCCAGCAATAGCTAACAATCTCAACCAGCAATAGCTAAAAATATCACCCAGCTATAATAGCTAAGAATGTCACCCCACAAAACCTAATAATCTCAACGAGAAATAGATAACAATTTCATCCAGCAATAGCTAACCATCTCACCCAGCAATAGCTAACAATCTCAACCAAAAATAGCTAAAAATGTAATCCAGCAATAGCTAGAAATCTCACCCAGCAATAGCTAACAATCTCAACCAGGAAAAGCTTACAATGTCATCAAGCAATAGCTAAAAATCTCAACCAGCAAGAGCTTACATTCTCAACCAGCAAGAGCTAACAATCTCAAGCAGTAAAAGCTTACAATGTCATCCTGCAAAAGCTAAAAATCTCACCCAGCAATAGCCAATAATCTCAACCAGCAATAGCTAGCAATATCAACCAGCAATAGCTCTCAATGTCATCCAGCATAGCTAACAATCTTAGCAAAAGCTACCAATGTCATCCAGTATAGCTAACAATCTCACCCAGCAAAAGCTAACAATCTCACCTAGCAAAAGCTACCAATGTCATCCAGTATAGCTAACAATCTCACCCAGCAAAAGCTAACAATCTCAACCAGAAATAGCTAACAATTTCACCCAGCTATAGCTAAGAATGTCACCCAGCACTAGCTAACAATCTCAGCCAGCAATAGCTAGTAATCTCAACCAAAAATAGCTAACAATGTAATCCAGCAATAGCTAACAATCTCAACTAGCAAAAGCTAACAATGTTATCCAGCAATAGCTAACAATCTCACCCAGCAATACCTAACAATCTCAACCAGCAATAGCTAACAATCTCACCCAGCTATAGCTAACAATCTAAACCAGCAACAGCTAACAATGTACCCCAGCAATACTTAATAATCTCAACCAGCAATAGCTAAAAATTTCATCCAGCAATAGATAACAATCCCATCCAGCAAAAGCTAACAATGACAACCAGAAATACCTTACATCTCAACCAGCTAAAGCTAACAATCTAAACCAGCAATAGTTAACAATTTCATCCAGCTATAGCTAACAATCTCATCCAGCAATAGCTTACTATCTCAACCAGCAATAGCTTACAATTACAACCAGCAATACCTAATAATCTCAACAAGCAATAGTAACAATCTCAACCAGCAATAGCTAACAATCTTACCTAGCTATAGCTAAGAATGTCACCAGCAAGAGCTTACATTCTCAACCAGCAAGAGCTAACAATCTCAAGCAGAAAAAGCTTACAATGTCATCCAGCAAAAGCTAAAAATCTCACCCAGCAATAGCCAATAATCTCAACCAGCAATAGCTAGCAATATCAACCAGCAATACCTACCAATGTCATCCAGCATAGCTAACAATCTCACCTAGCAAAAGCTACCAATGTCATCCAGTATAGCTAACAATCTCACCCAGCAAAAGCTAACAATCTCAACCAGAAATAGCTAACAATTTCACCCAGCTATAGCTAAGAATGTCACCCAGCACTAGCTAACAATCTCAGCCAGCAATAGCTAGTAATCTCAACCAAAAATAGCTAACAATGTAATCCAGCAATAGCTAACAATCTCAACTAGCAAAAGCTAACAATGTCATCCAGCAATAGCTAACAATCTCACCCAGCAATACCTAACAATCTCAACCAGCAATAGCTAACAATCTCACCCAGCTATAGCTAACAATCTAAACCAGCAACAGCTAACAATGTACCCCAGCAATACTTAATAATCTCAACCAGCAATAGCTAAAAATTTCATCCAGCAGTAGATAACAATCCCATCCAGCAAAAGCTAACAATGACAACCAGAAATAGCTTACATCTCAACCAGCTAAAGCTAACAATCTAAACCAGCAATAGTTAACAATTTCATCCAGCTATAGCTAACAATCTCATCCAGCAATAGCTTACTATCTCAACCAGCAATAGCTTACAATTACAACCAGCAATACCTAATAATCTCAACAAGCAATAGTAACAATCTCAACCAGCAATAGCTAACAATCTTACCTAGCTATAGCTAAGAATGTCACCCAGCAAAACTTATAATCTCAACGAGCAATAGCTAACAATTTAATCCAGCAATAGCTAACAATTTAGCCAGCAATAGCTGATAATCTCAACCAAAAATAGCTTATAATGTCATCCAGCAATAGCTAAAAATCTTACCCAGCAATAGCTAATAATCTCAACCAGCAATAGCCAACAATCTCAACCAGCAACAGCTAACAATGTCATCCAGCAATAGCTATCAATCTCACCCAGCAATAGCTAACAATCTCAACCAGCAATAGCTAACAATCTCACCCAGCTATAGCTAAGAATGTCACCCAGCAAAAACTTATAATCTCAACGAGCAATAGCTAACAATTTCATCCAGCAATAGCTAACAATCTTAGCCAGCAATAGCTGATAATCTCAACCAAAAATAGCTAACAATGTCGTCCAGCAATAGCTAAAAATCTTACCCAGCAATAGCTAATAATCTCAACCATCAACAGCTAACAATCTCAACCAGCAATAACTAACAATATCACCCAGCTATAGCTAACAATCTAAACCAGCAATAGCTAAAAATGTCACCCAGCAATACTTAATAATATCAACCAGTAATAACTTACAATTTCATCCAGCAATAGATAACAATCCCACCCAGCAATAGCTAACAATTTCAACCAGAAATAGCTTACATCTCAACCAGCAAAAGCTACCAATGTCATCCAGCATAGCTAACAGTCTCACCCAGCAAAAGCTAAAAATCTCAACCAGAAATAGCTAACAATTTCACCCAGCTATAGCTAAGAATGTCACCCAGCAATAGCTAACAATCTCAGCCAGCAATAGCTAGTAATCTCAACCAAAAATAGCTGACAATGTAATCCAGCAATAGCTAACAATCTCAACTAGCAATACCTGACAATCTCACCCAGCAATAGCTAACAATCTCAACCAGCAATAGCTAACAATATCACCCAGCTATTGCTAAGAATGTCACCCAGCAAAACCTAATGATCTCAACGAGCAATAGCTAACAATTTCATCCAGCAATAGCTAATAATCTCAGCCAGCAATAGCTAGTAATCTCAACCAAAAATAGCTAACAATGTAATCCAGCAATAGCTAACAATCTCAACTACCAAATCTAACAATGACATCCAGCAATAGCTAACAATCTCACCCAGCAATACCTAACAATCTCAACCAGCAATAGCTAACAATCTCACCCAGCTATAGCTTACAATCTAAACCAGCAACAGCTAACAATGTACCCCAGCAATACTTTATAATCTCAACCAGCAATAACTAACAATCTTAGCCAGCAATAGCTGATAATCTCAACCAAAAATAGCTTATAATGTCATCCAGCATTAGCTTAAAATCTTACCCAGCAATAGCTTATAATCTCAACCAGCAATAGCCAACAATCTCAACCAGCAATAGCTAACAATGTCATCCAGCAGTAGCTAAAAATCTCACCCAGCAATAGCTAACAATCTCAACCAGTAATAGCTAACAAATTCATCCAGCAATAGCTTACAATCTCACCCAGCAATTGCTAACAATCTCAACCAGAAACAGCTAACAATCTCACCCAGCTATATGTAACAATCTCAACCAGCCATTGCTAATAATCTGAACCTGCAATAGCTAACAATGTCATCCAGCAATAGCTAAAAATCTTACCCAGCAATAGCTAATAATCTCAACCAGCAATAGCCAACAATCTCAACCAGCAATAGCTAACAATGTCATCCAGCAATAGCTAACAATCTCACCCAGCAATCGCCAACAATCTCAACCAGTAATAGCTAAAAAATTCATCCAGCAATAGCTAACAATCTCACCCAGCAATTGCTAACAATCTCAACCAGAAACAGCTAACAATCTCACCCAGCTATATAACAATCTCAACCAGCCATTGCTAATAATCTGAACCTGCAATAGCTAACAATGTCATCCAGCAATAGCTAAAAATCTTACCCAGCAATAGCTAATAATCTCAACCAGCAATAGCCAACAATCTCAACCAGCAATAGCTAACAATGTCATCCAGCAGTAGCTAAAAATCTCACCGAGCAATAGCTAACAATCTCAACCAGTAATAGCTAACAAATTCATCCAGCAATAGCTTACAATCTCACCCAGCAATTGCTAACAATCTCAACCAGAAACAGCTAACAATCTCACCCAGCTATATGTAACAATCTCAACCAGCCATTGCTAATAATCTGAACCTGCAATAGCTAACAATGTCATCCAGCAATAGCTAAAAATCTTACCCAGCAATAGCTAATAATCTCAACCAGCAATAGCCAACAATCTCAACCAGCAATAGCTAACAATGTCATCCAGCAATAGCTAACAATCTCACCCAGCAATCGCCAACAATCTCAACCAGTAATAGCTAAAAAATTCATCCAGCAATAGCTAACAATCTCACCCAGCAATTGCTAACAATCTCAACCAGAAACAGCTAACAATCTCACCCAGCTATATGTAACAATCTCAACCAGCCATTGCTAATAATCTGAACCAGCAATAGCTAACAATGTCATCCAGCAATAGCTAAAAATATTACCCAGCAATAGCTAAAATCTCACCCAGCAAAAGCAAACAAACTCAACCAGCAATAGCTAACATTGTCTCCCAGCAATACCTAATAAAATCAATCAGCAATAGCTAACAATGTCATCTAGCAATAGCTGACAATCTCACCCAGCAATAGCTAATAATATCACCCAGCTATAGCTAAGAATGTCACCCAGCAAAACCTAATGATCTCAACGAGCAATAGCTAACATTTTTTATCCAGCAATAGCTAAAAATCTCAGCCAGCAATAGCTAGTAATCTCAACCAAAAATAGCTAACAATGTAATCCAGCAATAGCTAACAATCTCAACTACCAAATCTAACAATGTCATCCAGCAATAGCTAACAATCTCGCCCAGCAATACCTAACAATCTCAACCAGCAATAGCTAACAATCTCACCCAGCTATAGCTAACAATCTAAACCAGCAACAGCTAACAATGTACCCCAGCAATACTTAATAATCTCAACCAGAACTAGCTAAAAATTTCATCTAGCAAAAGATAACAATCCCATCCAGCAAAAGCTTACAATGTCAACCAGAAATAGCTTACATCTCAACCAGCTAAAGCTATCAATCTCAACCAGCATCAGTTAACAATTTCATCCAGCTATAGCTAACAATCTCATCAAGCAATAGCTTACAATCTTAACCAGCAATAGCTAACAATGTCAACCAGCAATACCTAATAATCTCAACAAGCAATTGCTAACAATCTCAACCAGCAATAGCTAACAATCTCACCCAGCTATAGCTAAGAATGTCACCCAGCAGAACCTAATAATCTCAACGAGCAATAGCTAACAATGTCATCCAGCAATAGCTAACAATCTCACCCAGCTATAGCTAACAATCTAAACCAGCAACAGCTAAAAATTTCATCTAGCAAAAGATAACAATGTCAACCAGAAATAGCTTACATCTCAACCAGCTAAAGCTAACAATCTAAACCAGCATCAGTTAACAATTTCATCCAGCTATAGCTAACAATCTCATCCAGCTATAGCTTACAATCTTAACCAGCAATAGCTAACAATGTCAACCAGCAATACCTAATAATCTCAACAAGCAATTGCTTACAATCTCAACCAGCAATAGCTAACAATCTCACCCAGCTATAGCTAAGAATGTCACCCAGCAAAACCCAATAACCTCACAGAGCAATAGCTAACAATTTCATCCAGCAATAGCTAACAATCTTAGCCAGCAATAGCTGATAATCTCAACCAAAAATAGCTAACAATGTCATCCAGCAATAGACTAAAAATTTACCCAGCAATAGCTAATAATCTCAACCATCAACAGCTTACAATCTCAACCAGCACTAGCTAACAATGTCATCCAGCAATAGCTAACAATCTCACCCAGCAATAGCTAACAATCTCAACCAGCAATAACAAACAATATCACCCAGCTATAGCTAACAATCTAAACCATCAATAGCTAACAATGTCACCCAGCATTACTTAATAATCTCAACCAGTAATAACTTACAATTTCATCCAGCAATAGATAACAAACCCACCCAGCAATAGCTAACAATTTCAACCAGAAATAGCTAACATCTCAACGAGCTATATTTTAAAATCTCACCCAGCAATAGCTAACAATGTCATGCAGCAAAAACTAACAATGTAAACCAGAAATTCCTTACATCTCAACCAGCTATAGCTAACAATCTCATCCAGCAATAACTAACAATTTCATCCAGCAATAGCTAAAAAATCTCACCCAGCAAAAACTAACAAACTCAACCAGCAATAGCTAACATTATCACCCAGCAAAACCTAATAATCTCAACGAGCTATAGCTAACAATTTCATCCAGCAATAGCTTACAATCTCACACAGCAAAAGCTAACAATCTCAACCAAAAATAGCTTACAATGTAATCCAGCAATAGGTAGAAATCTCACCCAGCAATAGCTAATTATCCCAACCAGCAATAGCTTACAATCCCAACCAGAAAAAGCTTACAATGTCATCCAGCAATAGCTAACAATCTCACCCAGCAAAAGCTAACAATCTCACCCAGCTATAGCTAACAATCTAAACCAGCAATAGCTTACAATGTCACCCAGCAATACATAATAATCTCAACCAGCAATAGCTAACAATTTCATCCAGCAATAGATAAAAATCCCACCCAGCAAAAGCTAGCAATGTCAACCACAAATAGCTTACATCTCAACCAGCTTAAGCTAACAATCTAAACCAGCAATAGTTCACAATTTCATCCAGCAATAGCTTACAATCTCAACCAGCAATAGCTTACAATCTTACCAAGCTATAGCTTACATTGTCACCCAGCAAAACATAATAATCTCAACGAGCAATAGCTAACAATTTCATCCAGCAATTGCCTACAATCTCACCCAGCAATAGCTAACAATCTCAACCAAAAATAGCTAAAAATGTAATCCAGCAATAGCTAGAAATCTCACCCAGCAATAGCTAATTATCCCAACCAGCAATAGATAACTATCTCAACCAGAAAAAGCTTAGAATGTCATCCAGCAATAGCTAAAAATCTCACCCAGCTATAGCTAACAATCTAAACCAGCAATAGCTAACAATGTCACCCAGCAATACATAATAATCTCAACTAGCAATAGCTTACAATCTCACCCAGCAAAAGCTTACAATCTCAACCAGCAATAGCTAATAATGTCACCCAGCAATACCTAATAAACTCAACAAGCAATAGTAACAATATCAACCAGCAATAGCTAACAATCTTACCTAGTTATAGCTAAGAATGTCACCTAGCAAAACCTTATAATCTCAACGAGCAATAGGTAACAATTTCATACAGATATAGCTAAAATCTCAACCAGCTACAGCTAACAATCTCAACCAGCAATAGCTAACAATTGCATCCAGCTATTGCTAACAATCTCAACCAGCAATAGCTAACAATCTTACCTAGCTATAGCTAAGAATGTCACCCAGCAAAACCTAATAATCTCAACGAGCAATAGCTAACAATTTAATCCAGCAATAGCTAACAATCTTAGCCAGCAATAGCTGATAATCTCAGCCAAAAATAGCTTACAATGTCATCCAGCAATAGCTAAAAATCTTACCCTGCAATAGCTAATAATCTCAATCAGCAATAGCCAACAATCTCAACCAGCAATAGCTAACAATAACATCCAGCAATAGCTTACAATCTCACCCAGCAATAGCTAACAATCTCAACCAGTAATAGCTAATTAATTCATCCAGCAATACCTAATAAACTCAACAAGCAATAGTAACAATCTCAACCAGAAACAGCTAACAATCTCACCCAGCTATATGTAACAATCTCAACCAGCCATTGCTAATAATCTGAACCAGCAATAGCTAACAATGTCATCCAGTAATAGCTTAAAATCTCACCCAGCAATAGCTAATAATCTCAACGAGCAATAGCTAACAATTTCATCCAGCAATAGCTAACAATCTCAGCCAGCAATAGCTAACAAGGTCACCAAGCAAAAGCTAACAATGTAAACCAGAAATACCTTACATCTCAACCAGCTATGGCTAACAATCTCAACCAGAAATAGCTTACATCTCAACCAGCTAAACTAACATTCTTAACCAGCAATAGTTAACAATTTCATCCAGAAATAGCTAACATCTCAACCAGCTATAGTTAAAAATCTCACCCAGCAATAGCTAACAAGGTCATCCAGCAAAAGCTAACAATGTAAACCAGAAATACCTTACATCTCAACCAGCTATAGCTAACAATCTCAACTAGCAATAGCTAACAATTTCATCCAGCAATAGCTAACAATGTCATCCAGCTTTAGCTGACAATCTCACCCAGCCATAGCTAACAATCTCAACCAGCAATAGCTAACAATATCACCCAGCTATAATAGCTAAGAATGTCACCCCACAAAACCTAATAATCTCAACGAGAAATAGATAACAATTTCATCCAGCAATAGCTAACCATCTCACCCAGCAATAGCTAACAATCTCAACCAAAAATAGCTAAAAATGTAATCCAGCAATAGCTAGAAATCTCACCCAGCAATAGCTAACAATCTCAACCAGGAAAAGCTTACAATGTCATCCAGCAATAGCTAAAAATCTCAACCAGCAAGAGCTTACATTCTCAACCAGCAAGAGCTAACAATCTCAAGCAGAAAAAGCTTACAATGTCATCCAGCAAAAGCTAAAAATCTCACCCAGCAATAGCCAATAATCTCAACCAGCAATAGCTAGCAATATCAACCAGCAATAGCTCTCAATGTCATCCAGCATAGCTAACAATCTCACCTAGCAAAAGCTACCAATGTCATCCAGTATAGCTAACAATCTCACCCAGCAAAAGCTAACAATCTCACCTAGCAAAAGCTACCAATGTCATCCAGTATAGCTAACAATCTCACCCAGCAAAAGCTAACAATCTCAACCAGAAATAGCTAACAATTTCACCCAGCTATAGCTAAGAATGTCACCCAGCACTAGCTAACAATCTCAGCCAGCAATAGCTAGTAATCTCAACCAAAAATAGCTAACAATGTAATCCAGCAATAGCTAACAATCTCAACTAGCAAAAGCTAACAATGTCATCCAGCAATAGCTAACAATCTCACCCAGCAATACCTAACAATCTCAACCAGCAATAGCTAACAATCTCACCCAGCTATAGCTAACAATCTAAACCAGCAACAGCTAACAATGTACCCCAGCAATACTTAATAATCTCAACCAGCAATAGCTAAAAATTTCATCCAGCAATAGATAACAATCCCATCCAGCAAAAGCTAACAATGACAACCAGAAATAGCTTACATCTCAACCAGCTAAAGCTAACAATCTAAACCAGCAATAGTTAACAATTTCATCCAGCTATAGCTAACAATCTCATCCAGCAATAGCTTACTATCTCAACCAGCAATAGCTTACAATTACAACCAGCAATACCTAATAATCTCAACAAGCAATAGTAACAATCTCAACCAGCAATAGCTAACAATCTTACCTAGCTATAGCTAAGAATGTCACCAGCAAGAGCTTACATTCTCAACCAGCAAGAGCTAACAATCACAAGCAGAAAAAGCTTACAATGTCATCCAGCAAAAGCTAAAAATCTCACCCAGCAATAGCCAATAATCTCAACCAGCAATAGCTAGCAATATCAACCAGCAATAGCTACCAATGTCATCCAGCATAGCTAACAATCTCAACTAGCAAAAGCTACCAATGTCATCCAGTATAGCTAACAATCTCACCCAGCAAAAGCTAACAATCTCAACCAGAAATAGCTAACAATTTCACCCAGCTATAGCTAAGAATGTCACCCAGCACTAGCTAACAATCTCAGCCAGCAATAGCTAGTAATCTCACCCAAAAATAGCTAACAATGTAATCCAGCAATAGCTAACAATCTCAACTAGCAAAAGCTAACAATGTCATCCAGCAATAGCTAACAATCTCACCCAGCAATACCTAACAATCTCAACCAGCAATAGCTAACAATCTCACCCAGCTATAGCTAACAATCTAAACCAGCAACAGCTAACAATGTACCCCAGCAATACTTAATAATCTCAACCAGCAATAGCTAAAAATTTCATCCAGCAGTAGATAACAATCCCATCCAGCAAAAGCTAACAATGACAACCAGAAATAGCTTACATCTCAACCAGCTAGAGCTAACAATCTAAACCAGCAATAGTTAACAATTTCATCCAGCTATAGCTAACAATCTCATCCAGCAATAGCTTACTATCTCAACCAGCAATAGCTTACAATTACAACCAGCAATACCTAATAATCTCAACAAGCAATAGTAACAATCTCAACCAGCAATAGCTAACAATCTTACCTAGCTATAGCTAAGAATGTCACCCAGCAAAACTTATAATCTCAACGAGCAATAGCTAACAATTTAATCCAGCAATAGCTAACAATTTAGCCAGCAATAGCTGATAATCTCAACCAAAAATAGCTTATAATGTCATCCAGCAATAGCTAAAAATCTTACCCAGCAATAGCTAATAATCTCAACCAGCAATAGCCAACAATCTCAACCAGCAACAGCTAACAATGTCATCCAGCAATAGCTAACAATCTCACCCAGCAATAGCCTACAATCTCAACCAGCAATAGCTAACAATCTCACCCAGCTATAGCTAAGAATGTCACCCAGCAAAAACTTATAATCTCAACGAGCAATAGCTAACAATTTCATCCAGCAATAGCTAATAATCTTAGCCAGCAATAGCTGATAATCTCAACCAAAAATAGCTAACAATGTCGTCCAGCAATAGCTAAAAATCTTACCCAGCAATAGCTAATAATCTCAACCATCAACAGCTAACAATCTCAACCAGCAATAGCTAACAATGTCATCCAGCAATAGCTAACAATCTCACCCAGCAATAGCTAACAATCTCAACCAGCAATAACTAACAATATCACCCAGCTATAGCTAACAATCTAAACCAGCAATAGCTAACAATGTCACCCAGCAATACTTAATAATATCAACCAGTAATAACTTACAATTTCATCCAGCAATAGATAACAATCCCACCCAGCAATAGCTAACAATTTCAACCAGAAATAGCCTACATCTCAACCAGCTAAAGTTTAAAATCTCAGCCAGCAATAGCTAACAATGTCATCCAGCAAAAGCTAACAATGTAAACCAGAAATTCCTTACATCTCAACCAGCTATAGCTAACAATCTCAACCAGCAATAACTAACAATTTCATCCAGCAATAGCTAAAAATCTCACCCCGCAAAAGCTAACAAACTCAACCAGCAATAGCTAACATAGTCACCCAGCAAAACCTAATAATCTCAACGAGCAATAGCTAACAATTTCATTTAGCAATAGCTTACAATCTCACCCAGCAATAGCTAACAATCTCAACCAAAAATAGCTAACAATGTAATCCAGCAATAGCTAGAAATCTCACCTAGCAATAGCTAAATATCCCAACCAGCAATAGCTATCAATCTCAACCAGAAAAAACTTACAATGTCATCCAGCAATAGCTAACAATCTCACCCAGCAAAAGCTAACAATCTCACCCAGCTATAGCTAACAATCTAAACCAGCAATAGCTAACAATGTCACCCAGCAATACATAATAATCTCAACCAGCAATAGCTAACAATTTCATCCAGCAATAGATAACAATCCCACCCAGCAAAAGCTAGCAATGTCAACCAGAAATAGCTTTTATCTCAACCAGCTAAAGCTAACAATTTAAACCAGCAATAGTTCACAATTTCATCCAGCGATAGCTTACCATCTCACCCAGCAATAGCTTAAAATCTCAACCAGCAATAGCTAACAATGTCACCCAGCAATAACTTATAATCTCAACAAGCAATATTAACAATCTCAACGAGCAATAGCTAACAATCTTACCTAGTTATAGCTAAGAATGTCACCCAGCAAAAGCTAATAATCTCAACGAGCAATAGCTAACAATTTCATCCAGCAATAGCTAACATTCTCACCCAGCAATAGCTTACAATCTCAACCAGCAATAGCTTACAATGTCACCCAGCAATACCTAATAATCTCAACAAGCAATAGTAACAATCTCAACCAGCAAAATCTAACAATCTTACCGAGCTATAGCTAAGAATGTCACCCAGCAAAACCTAATAATCTCAACGAGCAATAGCTAACAATTTCATCCAGCAATTGCTAACAATCTTAGCCAGCAATAGCTGATAATCTCAACCAAAAATAGCTTACAATGTCATCCAGCAATAGCTAAAAATCTTACCCAGCAATAGCTAATAATCTCAACCAGCAATAGCCAACAATCTTAACCAGCAATAGCTAACAATGTCATCCAGCAATAGCTAACAATCTCACCATGCAATAGCTAACAATCTCAACCAGCAATTGCTAACAATATCACCCAGCTATAGCTAACAATCTAAACTAGCAATAGCTAACAATGTCCCCCAGCAATACTTAATAATCTCAACCAGTACTAGATAACATTTTCATCCAGCAATAGATAACATTCCCACCCAGCAATAGCTAACAATGTCAACCAGAAATAGCTTAAATCTCAACCAGCTAAAGCTAACAATTTCATCCAGAATTATTTTTTATTTTATTTATTTATTTATTACATCTTTGATATTACAATAACTTAATAAAATAATGGTCCCACAAAACCATCTTGATGGTTTGTCTGTGGAATCTGAGCTATCTTAATTATAACATATACTTACTTAAATAGATGTATATTTATGGAGATTTATTTATAAACGTGGAGGTGAAAATTTTTATACAATATTATTTAACATCACTAACGACTCTTATTATTTAAGTGTTGTTATATAATGTGTCCACATTGTCAATATAATATTTTTTTAACATATTTTTAAACTTTATGTTATGAGGTTCGTGTCTTATATCTGTTGGTAAATTATTTAATATATATGGGATTCTCTTGTTGAATGTTCTATCTTCGTAATAATTATTAACTCTAGGTACTTCATATTTACCATCAGATGTAGACCTTGTCTGGTGAGCATGGCATACCAGGGTTGGACTACGCTCTTGATTGCCACGGTGGTGTAGTGCAAGTAAATATTTAATTTTTAAGGTAATTGGTAGTATTCTACATACCTTGAATAATTTTTTATAGTTATCTTTACACATCTCTTTTATTTTGTTGTCTTGCTGCACGAGTCGAGTTGTTTCGGCGAGCTCGGTGCCGGCGCGTAGTATGCACAGATCATCGGCGAACATGTGTGCGGTGCAGTGCTGCAACACCCCGCACAAGCTGTTAACGTGCATGATTTAGCACACGAGTCCACAGCCCGCCCCTTGTGGGACGCCGCTCTGCACTGGGGTCTCTTCACTGCGTGCGTCGCTCACCTGTACGCGGTACGAGCGTGCCGTCAGGTACTCCCCAAACCATTATATAAGGCGACGAATGCGGAGTACGAAACTCCGCATTCGTCCATCGCCTTGAGCAGTGTTGCTCCTTCAAGCGTATCAAAAGCTTTTTTGTTATCAAAGAAAATTGCTACAACAAATTGCTTATTTTCTAAATAATTATTTATCTCATCTGTAAAATTTGATAATAGAGTGTTAGTACTTTTTCCCTTTTGGAAGCCATGTTGATTTTCATTTAATATTGCATTTTTACTGAGAAATGTTCCGAGTTGATTAACTATCCTTTTTTCGATGATTTTATCAACGCTTGACAAGATAGCAATTGGTCTGTAGTTAGAAAACACTCTATTATCACGTTTTTTAAAAATAGGGCGAATTATCGCGCTTTTTAACTCCTTGGGAAATTTAGAAGATTGAACAGATAAGTTGATTAGTTTTGATATTACAGGGCAAACTTTATTAGCTACTATTTTCAGGTCAGACATGCGTATAAGATCGCTACCAGGTGATTTTTTTGACGACATTTTATTAATTATTTTATATATATCTTTGCTACTCACCGGTTGCCACCCCATACTCACGTATGTCTTTTTAATATAGTTATTTCTGTCTAATAAATCTAAATTACATACATGTTTTATGAGATCAATTTCACTATTAAAGCTTTGAGCAAATTTATCACAAATATCTTAAGCACTTCCTTGATTATGCATATTTTTTAGTATTAATGAATCTATCGCCTTCCTTTCATTACCTAACATTTCATTTATTTTTTCCCATAATTTTTTGATATTACTACTACAATCTAATATACTTTGCTTATCATATTCACTTCTACACTTTAGTATGGCTTTATTACATTTATTTCTACATTTGGTATATGCAAGTCTTTTTATCATATTTTTAGGGTCATTACTCCATAATTCATATAACCTGTCCCTTTCCTTTACCATGTTTTTAAAATTTCCATTAATCCAACATTTATTATTCCTATTACTACTTTTAGGGTAAGTTGTCGTGTAACATTCATTATAAATTCTGAGGAATAATTGAATAGCTAACATCTCAACCAGCTATAGTTAAAAATCTCACCCAGCTATAGCTAACAATCTAAACCAGCAATAGCTAACAATGTAAACCAGAAATACCTTACATCTCAACCAGCCATAGCTTAAAATGTCATCCAGCAATAGCTGTCAATCTCACCCAGCAATAGCTAACAATCTCAACCAGCAATAGCCAGCAATCTCAACCAGCAAAAGCTAACAATGTGAGCTATTGCTTGTTGAGATTATTAGGTATTGCTGGGTGATATTGTTGCTGGTTGAGATTATTAGCTATTGCTGGTTGAGATTGATAGCTATTGCTGGATGTAATTGTTAGCTATTGCTGGTTGAGATTGTTAGCTATAGCTGGTCGAGATGTAAGCTATTTCTGGTTGACATTGTTAGGTATTGCTGGGTGGGATTATTATGTATTGCTGGATGAAATTGTTATCAATTGCTGGTTGAGATTATTAAGTATTGCTGGTTGACATTGTTAGCTTTTGCTGGTTTAGATTGTTAGCTATAGCTGGGTGAGATTGTTAGCTATTGCTGGATGACTTGATTTTTTTTTTTATTCACCCGCCATCACAAGGTGATATTGCTTTACCCCTAACATAATCAGGGACGTTTGTTTCCTTATTTTAATTTTATACTATATATAATTTAATTATTTTACAGATTTCAAAATACTACAACACAACTAGCTCTTATTTCTATTAACAACAATTTGTCCAATACGTGCCATGTATTTTAAAAATAGATTACTTGATTTCTTATCGCTAATTAGTGTACTAAAGTTATCGTTACATATTTCTATTCCTATTCTATACTCTATATCATACCTTTTCTTACAGAATACTGGGCATTCTATCAAGATGTGTGGAACAGTCTGAGTCTTTGTCGGGTCACAGATACATGATGGACTCTCCTTACACTAAAACCTGTGCAGGTACTCTGAGAATCCACCATGTCCGGTCAGAATTTGAGTAAGGGTACTGTTCAGTGTAATCTTCCTCAATGCAGAGTGTGCCATGATTGCGTCTGGGAAGAACAATTTGGGATACTGCTATTGCTGGGTGAGATTGATAGCTATTGCTGGTTGAAATTGTTAGCTATTGCTTGTTGAGATTATTAGGTATTGATAGGTGAGATTGTTAGCAATTGCTGGATGACATTTTTAGCTATTGCTGAGTGAGATTGTTAGCTATTGCTGGTTTAGATTGTTAGCTATAGCTGGGTGAGATTGTTGGCTATTGCTGGATGACATTGTTAGCTATAGCTGGTTGAGATGTTAGCTATTTCTGGTTAAAATTATTAGCTATTGCTGGGTGAGATTGTTAGGTATTGCTGGGTCACATTATTAGCTAGTGCTGGTTTAGATTGTTAGCTATAGCTGGGTGAGATTGTTAGCTATTGCAGGATAACATTGTTAGCTAAAGTTGGTTGAGATGTTAGCTTTTTCTGGTTGAGATTGTTAGCTATTAATGGTTGAGATTATTAGCTATTGCTGGGAGAGATTTTTATCTATTGATGGATGACATTGTAAACTATGTTTGGTTGAGATTGTTAACTATTGCTGGTTGAGATAATTAGCTATTCTGCATGATATTGTTAGCTATTGCTGGTTGAGATTATAAGCTATTTCTGCTTCACTTTCTTTGCTATTGCTGGGTGAGATTGTTAGCTATTGCTGGATGAAATTGTTAGCTATTGCTGGTTGAGATTGTTAGCTATTTCTGGGTGAGATTGTTAGCTATTTCTGGTTGACATTGTTGGCTTTTGCTGGGTGAGATTGTTAGCTTCTACTGGTTGACATTGTTAGCTATTGCTGGATGACATTGTAAACTATTAATGGTTGAGATTGTTAGCTATTGCTGGTTGAGATAACTAGCTATTCTGGATGATATTGTTAGCTATAGCTGGTTGAGGTTATAAGCTATTTCTGCTTGACATTCTTTGCTATTGCTGGTTGAGATTATTAGCTATTGCTGGATGAAATTGATAGCTATTTCTGGTTGAGATTATAAGGTATTGCTGGGTGAGATTTTTATCTATTGCTGGATGACATTGTAAACTATTAATGGTTGAGATTGTTAGCTATTGCTGGTTGAGATAATTAGCTATTCTGCATGATATTGTTAGCTATTGCTGGTTGAGATTATAAGCTATTTCTGCTTCACTTTCTTTGCTATTGCTGGGTGAGATTGTTAGCTATTGCTGGATGAAATTGTTAGCTATTGCTGGTTGAGATTGTTAGCTAATTCTGGGTGAGATTGTTAGCTATTTCTGGTTGACATTGTTGGCTTTTGCTGGGTGAGATTGTTAGCTTCTACTGGTTGACATTGTTAGCTATTGCTGGATGACATTGTAAACTATTAATGGTTGAGATTGTTAGCTATTGCTGGTTGAGATAACTAGCTATTCTGGATGATATTGTTAGCTATTGCTGGTTGAGGTTATAAGCTATTTCTGCTTGACATTCTTTGCTATTGCTGGTTGAGATTATTAGCTATTGCTGGATGAAATTGATAGCTATTTCTGGTTGAGATTATAAGGTATTGCTGGGTGAGATTTTTATCTATTGCTGGATGACATTGTAAACTATTAATGGTTGAGATTGTTAGCTATTGCTGGTTGAGATAACTAGCTATTCTGGATGATATTGTTAGCTATTGCTGGTTGAGATTAAAAGCTATTTCTGCCTGACATTCTTTGCTATTGCTGGGTGAGATTATTAGCTATTGCTGGATGAAATTGTTAGCTATTTCTGGTTGAGATTATTAGGTATTGCTGGGTGACATTGTTAGCTATAGTTGGGAGAGATTGTTAGCTATTGCTGGTTGAGATTGTTAGCTATTGCTGGGTGAGATTGTAAGCTATTGCTACTTGACATTGTAAGCTATTCCAGGTTCAGATTATAAGCTATTGCTGGTTGAGACTGTTAGCTATAGCTGGGTGAGATTATAAGCTATTGCTGGTTGAGATTGTTGGCTGTTGCTGGGTGAGATTGTTTGCTATTGCTGGGTGACATTGCTAGCTATTGCTGGTTTAGATTGTTAGCTATAGCTGGGTGAGATTGTTAGCTATTGCTGGATGACTTGATTTTTTTTTATTCACCCGCCATCACAAGAAGATATTGCTTTACCCCTAACATAATCAGGGACGTTTGTTTCCTTATTTTAATTTTATACTATACATAATTTAATTATTTTACAGATTTCAAAATACTACAACACAACTAGCTCTTATTTCTATTAACAACAATTTGTCCAATACGTTCCATATATTCTAAAAATAGATTACTTGATTTCTTATCGCTAATTAGTATACTAAAGTTATCTTTACATATTTCTATTCCTATTCTATACTCTATATCATACCTTTCCTTACAGAATACTGGGCATTCTATCAAGATGTGTGGAACAGTCTGAGTCTTTGTCGGGTCACAGATACATGATGGACTCTCCTTACACTTAAACCTGTGCAGGTACTCTGAGAATCCACCATGTCCGGTCAGAATTTGAGTAAGGGTACTGTTCAGTGTAATCTTCCTCAATGCAGAGTGTGCCATGATTGCGTCTGGGAAGAACAATTTGGGATACTGCTAATGCTGGGTGAGATTGATAGCTTTTGCTGGTTGAAATTGTTAGCTATTGCTTGTTGAGATTATTAGGTATTGATAGGTGAGATTGTTAGCAATTGCTGGATGACATTTTTAGCTATTGCTGAGTGAGATTGTTAGCTATTGCTGGTTTAGATTGTTAGCTATAGCTGGGTGAGATTGTTAGCTATTGCTGGATGACATTGTTAGCTATAGCTGGTTGAGATGTTAGCTATTTCTGGTTAAAATTATTAGCTATTGCTGGGTGAGATTGTTAGCTATTGCTGGATGAAATTGTTAGATATTGCTGGTTGAGATTATTAGGTATTGCTGGGTCACATTATTAGCTAGTGCTGGTTTCGATTGTTAGCTATAGCTGGTTGAGATTGTTAGCTATTGCTGGGAGAGATTTTTATCTATTGATGGATGACATTGTAAAATATGTTTGGTTGAGATTGTTAGCTATTGCTGGTTGAGATAATTAGCTATTCTGCATGATATTGTTAGCTATTGCTGGTTGAGATTATAAGCTATTTCTGCTTCACTTTCTTTGCTATTGCTGGGTGAGATTGTTAGCTATTGCTGGATGAAATTGTTAGCTATTGCTGGTTGAGATTGTTAGCTATTTCTGGGTGAGATTGTTAGCTATTTCTGGTTGACATTGTTGGCTTTTGCTGGGTGAGATTGTTAGCTTCTACTGGTTGACATTGTTAGCTATTGCTGGATGACATTGTAAACTATTAATGGTTGAGATTGTTAGCTATTGCTGGTTGAGATAACTAGCTATTCTGGATGATATTGTTAGCTATTGCTGGTTGAGGTTATAAGCTATTTCTGCTTGACATTCTTTGCTATTGCTGGTTGAGATTATTAGCTATTGCTGGATGAAATTGATAGCTATTTCTGGTTGAGATTATAAGGTATTGCTGGGTGAGATTTTTATCTATTGCTGGATGACATTGTAAACTATTAATGGTTGAGATTGTTAGCTATTGCTGGTTGAGATAACTAGCTATTCTGGATGATATTGTTAGCTATTGCTGGTTGAGATTAAAAGCTATTTCTGCCTGACATTAGTTGCTATTGCTGGGTGAGATTGTTAGCTATTTCTGGTTGAGATTATTAGGTATTGCTGGGTGACATTGTTAGCTATAGTTGGGAGAGATTGTTAACTATTACTGGTTGAGATTGTTAGCTATTGCTGGGTGAGATTGTAAGCTATTGCTACTTGACATTGTAAGCTATTCCTGGTTCAGATTATAAGCTATTGCTGGTTGAGACTGTTAGCTATAGCTGGGTGAGATTATAAGCTATTGCTGGTTGAGATTGTTGGCTGTTGCTGGGTGAGATTGTTTGCTATTGCTGGGTGACATTGCTAGCTATTGCTGGTTTAGATTGTTAGCTATAGCTGGGTGAGATTGTTAGCTATTGCTGGGTGACTTGATTTTTTATTTATTCACCCGCCATCACAAGGTGATATTGCTTTACCCCTAACATAATCAGGGACGTTTGTTTCCTTATTTTAATTTTATACTATACATAATTTAATTATTTTACAGATTTCAAAATACTACAACACAACTAGCTCTTATTTCTATTAACAACAATTTGTCCAATACGTGCCATGTATTCTAAAAATAGATTACTTGATTTCTTATCGCTAATTAGTGTAATAAAGTTATCTTTACATATTTCTATTCCTATTCTATACTCTATATCATACCTTTCCTTACAGAATACTGGGCATTCTATCAAGATGTGTGGAACAGTCTGAGTCTTTGTCGGGTCACAGATACATGATGGACTCTCCTTACACTTAAACCTGTGCAGGTACTCTGAGAATCCACCATGTCCGGTCAGAATTTGAGTAAGGGTACTGTTCAGTGTAATCTTCCTCAATGCAGAGTGTGCCATGATTGCGTCTGGGAAGAACAATTTGGGATACTGCTATTGCTGGGTGAGATTGATAGCTATTGCTGGTTGAAATTGTCAGCTATTGCTTGTTGAGATTATTAGGTATTGATAGGTGAGATTGTTAGCAATTGCTGGATGACATTTTTAGCTATTGCTGAGTGAGATTGTCAGCTATTGCTGGTTTAGATTGTTAGCTATAGCTGGGTGAGATTGTTAGCTATTGCTGGATGACATTGTTAGCTATAGCTGGTTAAGATGTTAGCTATTTCTGGTTAAAATTATTAGCTATTGCTGGGTGAGATTGTTAGCTATTGCTGGATGAAATTGTTAGATATTGCTGGTTGAGATTATTAGGTATTGCTGGGTCAAATTATTAGCTAGTGCTGGTTTAGATTGTTAGCTATAGCTGGGTGAGATTGTTAGCTATTGCTGGATAACATTGTTAGCTATAGCTGGTTGAGATGTTAGCTTTATCTGGTTGAGATTGTTAGCTATTAATGGTTGAGATTATTAGCTAATGCTGGGAGAGATTTTTATCTATTGATGGATGACATTGTAAACTATGTTTGGTTGAGATTGTTAGCTATTGCTGGTTGAGATAATTAGCTATTCTGGATGATATTGTTAGCTATTGCTGGTTGAGATTATAAGCTATTTCTGCTTCACTTTCTTTGCTACTTTTGGGTGAGATTGTTAGCTATTGCTGGATGAAATTGTTAGCTATTGCTGGTTGAGATTGTTAGCTATTTCTGGGTGAGATTGTTGGCTTTTGCTGGGTGAGATTGTTAGCTTCTGCTGGTTGACATTGTTAGCTATTGCTGGATGGCATTGTAAACTATTAATGGTTGAGATTGTTAGCTATTGCTGGTTGAGATAACTAGCTATTCTGGATGATATTGTTAGCTATTGCTGGTTGAGGTTATAAGCTATTTCTGCTTGACATTCTTTGCTATTGCTGGTTGAGATTATTAGCTATTGCTGGATGAAATTGATAGCTATTTCTGGTTGAGATTATAAGGTATTGCTGGGTGAGATTTTTATCTATTGCTGGATGACATTGTAAACTATTAATGGTTGAGATTGTTAGCTATTGCTGGTTGAGATTGTTAGCTATTGCTGGGTGAGATTGTAAGCTATTGCTACTTGACATTGTTAGCTATTCCTGGTTCAGATTATAAGCTATTGCTGGTTGAGACTGTTAGCTATTCTGGATGATATTGTTAGCTATTGCTGGTTGAGGTTATAAGCTATTGCTGGATGAAATTGATAGCTATTTCTGGTTGAGAATATAAGGTATTGCTGGGTTAGATTTTTATCTATTGCTGGATGACATTGTAAACTATAAATGGTTGAGATTGTTAGCTATTGCTGGTTGAGATAACTAGCTATTCTGGATGATATTGTTAGCTATTGCGGGTTGAGATTATAAGCTATTTCTGCCTGACATTCTTTGCTATTGCTGGGTGAGATTATTAGCTATTGCTGGATGAAATTGTTAGCTATTTCTGGTTGAGATTATTAGGTATTGCTGGGTGACATTGTAAGCTATAGTTGGGTGAGATTGTTAGCTATTGCTGGTTGAGATTATTAGCTATTGCTGTGTGAGATTGTAAGCTATTGCTACTTGACATTGTTAGCTATTCCTGGTTCAGATTATAAGCTATTGCTGGTTGAGACTGTTAGCTATTTCTGGTTGACATTCTTAGCTATTGCTGGATGACATTGTTAGCTATTACTGGTTGAGGTTTTTACCTATAACTGGTTGAGATATAAGCTTTTTCTGGTTGACATTGTTAGCTATTGCTGGATGACTTTGTTAGCTTTTGATGGTTGAGATTTTTACCTATAGCTGGTAGAGATGTGATCTATTTCTGGTTGACATTGTTAGCTATTGCTGGGTGAGTTTGTTAGTTTTTGCTGGATGTAATTGTTAGCTATTGCTGGTTGAGATTATTAGGTATTGCTGGGTGACATTGTTAGCTTTTGCTTACCTAACAATGTCACCCAGCAATACCTAATAATCTCAACAAGCAACAGCTCACAATGTCATCAAGCAATAGCTACAACTCTCACCCAGAGGAAAGAATGTTAGCTATTGCTGGATGACATTGTTAGCTTTTGCTGGTTGAGATTGTTAGCTATTGCTGGTTGAAATTGTTAGCTATTGCTGGGTGAGATTTTTAGCTATTGCTGGATGAAATTGTTAGCTATTGCTGGATGAAATTGTTAGCAATTTCTGGTCGAGATGTAAGCTATTTCTGGTTGACATTGTTAGCTATTGCTGGGTGGGATCTTTATCTATTGCTGGATGAAATTGTTAGCTATTGCTGGTTGAGATTATTAAGTATTGCTGTGTGACATTGTTAGCTATTGCTTGTTTAGATTGTTAGCTATAGCTGGGTGAGATTGTTAGCTATTGCTGGATGTGTAAGCTATTAATGGTGGAGATTATTAGCTATTGCTGGGTGAGATTTTTATCTATTGCTGGATGACATTGTAAACTATTAATGGTTGAGATTGTTAGCTGTTGCTGGTTGAGATAATTAGCTATTCTGGATGATATTGTAAGCTATTGCTCGTTGAGATTATTTGGTATTGCTGGGTGACATTGTTAGGTATTGCTGGGTGAGATTGATAGCTTTTGCTGGATGAGATGTTAGCTAATTCTGGTTGACATTGTTAGCTATTGCTGGGTGGGATTGTTAGCTATTGCTGGATTAGATTGTTAGCTATCTCTGGTTGACATTTTTGGCTATTGCTGGGTGAGATTGTTAGCTATTGCTGGTTGACATTGTTAGCTATTGCTGGTTGAGATTGTTAGCTATATCTGGGTGAGATTGTTAGCTATGTCTGGTTGACATTGTTGGCTATTGCTGGGTGAGAAAGTTTGCTACTGCTGATTGACATTGTAAGATATACCTGGATTAAATTGTTAGCTATTGCTGGTTAAGATTATTAGATATTGCTGGTTGAGTTTGTTAGCTATAGCTGGGTGAGATTGTTAGCTATTGCTGGTTGAGATTCTTAGCTATTGCTGGGTTAGATTGTTAGCTATTAATGGTTGAGATTATTAGCTTTTGGTGGGTGAGATTTTTATCTATTGCTGGATGACATTTCTAACTATCTATGGTTGAGATTGTTAGCTATCGCTGGTTGAGATAATTAGCTATTCTGGATGATATTGTTAGCTATTGATGGTTGAGATTATAAGGTATTTCTGCTTGACATTGTTTTTTTTTTATGGAGGACAAACGAGCGTACGGGTCACCTGGTGTTAAGTGATCACCGCCGACCACATTCTCTTGCAACACCAGAGGAATCACAAGCGCGTTGCCGGCCGTTAAGGAAGGTGTACGCGCTTTTTTTGAAGGTATCCATGTCGTATCGTCCCGGAAACACCGCACAAGGAAGCTCATTCCACAGCTTTGTAGTACGAGGGAGAAAGCTTCTTGAAAACCGCATTGTGGAGGACCGCCACACATCCAGATGGTGGGGATGATATACCAACTTGTAGCGTGTCGTGCGAAGGTGAAATTCGGCGGCAGGAATCAGGTTAAACAGCTCTTCGGAACACTCCCCGTGATAAATGCGGTAGAAGACACACAATGAAGCGACGTCTCTACGCAACGCCAATTGATCCAGCCGTTCACAGAGCACTGAGTCCCCGACAGTTCGAGCTGCTCTACGTTGCACGCGGTCAAATGGATCGAGCAAATACATTTGGCCGGACCTGCGCTCTGTAGAGCGCTAGAATGTGGGCCGGCTTGAAATATCGCCGTGCTCTATTGATGACACCCAGCTTCTTCGAAGCCAATTTGGCTTTGCCCTCCAGATGGCCACGGAATTGGCAATCGCTCAAGATTTCGAGACCCAGTATTCCGATACTAGGCGCGGCTTTAAGAGAAGTGTTCTCGAAGAGCGATGATACGACAAATGGGGTTTTTTTAGTGCTAAACGCGCAAACTTGAGTCTTCTGGGTTAAATTGGACAAGGTTCAATTTACCCCATTGCGCGACCTTCTCGAGAGAGGACTCGATAGAAGACACAAGTTTCTCCCGGCTCTGGTCGACGATTTCCCGAGAGAGACCTGCATGGCCCGTGTATACGGCATCACCAGTGCTGTCATCTGCATAGCAATGCATGTTGGAGGTGTCCAACATATCATTGATATGCAGAAGAAACAGCGTAGGAGATAGCACACAGCCTTGGGGCACTCCAGCATTCACGGGCTTCGGGTTCGAGCAATATCCGTCGACAACGACCTGTATGCTACGCCCAGTGAGGAAGCTGGAGGTCCACTTGCACAAGCTCTCGGGAAGCCCAAATGATGAAAGTTTTGAGAGGAGCGCCTTGTGCCATACACGATCAAAGGCCTTCGCTATATCCAGGCTAACTGCCAGGCCTTCCCCCTTGCTTTCAATAGCCGCCGCCCATCTATGTGTTAGGTATACCAGAAGATCACCTGCCGACCGTCCATGGCGAAAGCCGTACTGTCGGTCGTTGATCAACTGGTGACCCTCTAGGTTTACTTAAAGCTGGTGGCTAATTATGCTCTCCATGATTTTGGAGAGCAGGGAGGTGATAGCAATAGGCCTGTAGTTCGCCGGATCCGAACTGTCTCCTTTTTTTTGGATCGGATGGACAAGGGCTGACTTCCATGAGTCAGGGACTACGCCTTTGGAATAAGAGTGCCGGAGTAAACGCGTTAGCACCGGCGTCAACTCAGGGGCACACGTTCTTAGCACGATTGGAGAAATGCCATCCGGCCCGCTCGACTTCCTAACGAAAACAGAGCTCGCCTAACAGTTTTCTGTCTGAACTGTACTTCAGGCATAGAGCTCTGACACCGCGGGATGGTCGGCGGTGTTTTTCTGTTGTCGTCAAGAGTCGAGTTGGAGGCGAAAAGAGCGCACAGGAGCTCGGCTTTCTCTTTTGCCGTATGGGCCAGGGTGTCATTCCTCATGTGCAATGGCGGCATGGACGGCTGGTTGAAGTAACCAAGAGCAGCTTTCGACAACGACCAGAACTTGCGTGTTCCGGTCGGGTAACTGGAAAGCTGCTCGCCGATTTTGACGACGTGCTTAGACTTCGCACGGGCGATTTGCCGCTTAAAAAATCTGGAGGCACGGTTATATTTCCTCTTAAGAACTTTGCAGTTCGGATCCTTTGTGCCCAGCGCCGCAACCCAAGTTCGATACGCCTGTTTATTGCAGTCAGATGCTGCTTTAAATGACGCATCGAACCAGGGCTGTGATCTGCCACCGATCGGTACTACAGAGCTTAGTATAAAAATATCTATGCCCTGCAGTATCACATCGGCTACTGCAATGGCGCAGGCACTAGGATCATCCGAAGGGAAACAAACCTTGCCCCAAGGGTAGGATGCAAAAAAGGAACGCATCCTATCCCAATCTGCAGACTTGTAGTGCCAAACGCGGCGGGTCGCTGGTGGTCTGCGACGTTGGCGTCGGATAGACACTACACTCCTGACCAGGCAATGGTCGGACGTTCCGAGAGGGGCGTCGACAAAGACCTGGTAACCATCGGGATGTGAAGTCAGCAGAAGATCTAAAAAGGACGGCATGTGGCTATCCACATCCGGGAGCCGCGTTGGCGATTCAACCAATTGGGACAGACCATACGCCAATGCAAAATTATGCACAGATCGCCCTGCGTAGTCTGTGGTACGTGATCCAAGCCATTCGGCATTGTGCCCGTTGAAATCACCCAAGACTACGATTTCAGCGGAGGGGATCTGTGCAAGCACGACGTCAAATGCCGCTTGAACGCTGCCCATGAGATGATCGGTTTCTGCGTTACCACTATGGGACCTGTAGACACACGCATAGATACGGACGCGGTCGTCTAAATCTACGCGGAGCCAGAGAGTAGACAGGTCCCTACCCTCGAAATTGCCGAGACGGCGACAGGAGATATCCTCCCTAACGTACACACATACCCCGGCATGAGGCAAAAAGTAGTGCTCAATTTTGTACCCGGGGTACGTTAAATATGACGTATCGCTAGGTCGAGATATCTGCGTCTCCGTAAGGGAACACAAGGCCGGCTGCGCCGTCTCAAGGTGGTGGTGGACGGCGTTTAAATTGGAGTGAATTCCCCTGATATTGCAAAAGTCCACGTTGAGCGTGGAGCGGGGTGCCGTGGTGTTACTGCCTCGTTTGTCCTCGGTCATGCGCGGTTCTGTGCCCACCCCAGAATACGAAGGGCGGCTCGAGCGAGAGTGCTCGGGGAGGGATTCTCCGGCTCTGGTACCCTCCTGGGGTAATATCTTTTTACGGACCGCTCTCATATTTTAACACACTAACCTATGCGAAACATAGCGGAACTAGGCCGCTACTTCACGCAGGTATTATGTGCGAGTGTGGTAATTAACCCGGACGAGTCTGGCCCATTGTGCTGACGTCATAAGACGGCAGCTTGACTCTCCCACTTCTAAAAAACCCTAAGTCGCCTCTTACGACACCCATGGGCCTGGGACTCCCCTATTCTTTTTACGCCCCTGGGAAAGTACAGGGCTGGTTGAGATTATAAGTTATTGCTGGGTGACATTGTTAGCTATTGCTGGTTGAGATTGTTAGCTATTGCTGGCTGAGATTGTTAGCTATTGCTGGTTGAGATTGTTAGCTATTGCTGGGTGAAATTGTTAGCTAATGCTTGATGACATTGTAAGCTATTGCTGGTTGAGATTGTTAGCTATTGCTGGTTGAGATTGTTAGCTATTGCTGGGTGAAATTGTTAGCTAATGCTTGATAACATTATTAGCTATTGCTGGTATTGGTATTGCTGGGTTACATTGTAAGTTATTGTTGGTTTAGATTGTTAGCTATTGCTAGGTGAGAACGTTAGCTATAGCTGGATGAAATTGTTATCTATTGCTGGTTGAGATTGTTAGCTATAGCTGGTTGAGATGTTAGCTATATCTGTTTGACATTGTTAGCTATTGCTAGATGAAATTATTAGCTATTGCTGGTTGAGATTCTTAAGTATTAATGGGTGAGATTGTTAGCAATTGTTGAATGACATCGTTAGCTTTTGTTGGTTGAGATTGTTAGCTATTGCTGGTTGAGATTATTATGTATAGCTGGGTGAGATTGATAGCTATTGCTGGTGTAGATTGTTAACTTTTGCTGAGTGAGATTGTTAGCTATTGCTGGGTGACATTGTTAGCTATTTCTGGGTGAGATTGTTATCTATTTCTGGTTGATATTGTTGGCTATTGCTGGGTGAGATTGCTATCTATTGCTGGTTGAAATTGTTAGCTATTGCTGGATGACATTATTAGCTATTGCTGGTTGAGATTGTTAGCTATTGCTGGGTGAAATTGTTAGCTAATGCTTGATGACATTGTTAGCTATTGCTTGATGAGATTATTAGGTATTGCTGGGTGAGATTGTTAGCAATTGCTGGATGACATTGTTAGCTATTGCTGGATGACATTGTTAGCTATTGCTGGTTGAGATTGTTAGCTATTGCTGGGTGATATTGTAAGCTAATGCTTGATGACATTGTTAGCTCTTGCTGGATGAGATTATTAGGTATTGCTGGGTGAGGTTGTTAGCTATTGCTGGATGACATTGTTAGCTATTGCTGGTTGAGATTATTAGATATTGCTGAATGACATTGTAATCTATTAATGGTTGAGATTGTTAGCTATTGCTGGTTGAGATAATTAACTATTCTGGATGATATTGTAAGCTATTGCTCGTTGAGATTTTAAGCTAATTCTGCTTGACATTCTTTGTTATTGCTGGGTGAGGTTGTTAGCTATTGCTGGATGAAATTGTTAGCTATTGCTGGATGACATTGTAATCTATTAATGGTTGAGATTGTTAGCTATTGCTGGTTGAGATAATTAGCTATTCTGGATGATATTGTTAGCTATTGCTCGTTGAGATTATAAGCTAATTCTGCTTGACATTCTTTGCTATTAATGGGTGAGGTTGTTAGCTATTGCTGGATGAAATTGTTAGCTATTGCTGGTTGAGATTATTAGGTATTGCTGGGTGACATTGTTAGCTATAGTTGGGTGAGATTGTTAGGTATTGCTGGTTGAGATTGTTAGCAATTACTGGGTGAGATTGTAAGCTATTGCTACTTGATATTGTTAGCTATTCCTTGTTCAGATTATTAGCTATTGCTGGTTGAGACTGTTAGCTAAAGCTGGGTGAGAATATTATCTGTTGCTGGTTGAGATTGTTGGCTGTTGTTGGGTGAGATTGTTTGCTATTGCTGGATGACATTGCTAGCTATTGCTGGGTGATATTGTTTGCTATAGCTGGTTGAGATGTTAGCTATTTCTGGTTGACATTTTTAGCTATTGCTGGATGGCATTATAACATTTTACTGGTTGAGGTTTTTACCTATAACCGGTTGAGATGTAAGCTTTTTCTGGTTGACATTGTTAGCTATTGCAGGATGACTTTGTTAGCTTTTGCTGGTTTAGATTTTTACCTGTAGTTGGAATAGATGTGAGCTCTTTCTGGTTGACATTGTTAGCTATTGCTGGGTGAGATTACTAGCTATTACTGGATGTTATTGTTAGCTTTTAATGGTTGAGATTATTAAGTATTGTTGGGTGACATTGTTAGCTTTTGCTGGCTGGCACAGCAATAGCTAACAATTACACTCAGCAGTAGCTAACAATGTCATTCAACAATAGCTACCAATGTCAACCATAAATAGATAACATCTAAACCAGCTATAGCTAACAATCTCAACCAGCAATAGCTAACAATTTCATCCAGCTATAGCTAACAATTTCATCCAGCTAAAGCTAACAATCTCATCCAGCAATATATAACAATCTCAACTAGCAAAAGCTTACAATGTCCCCCAGCAGTACCTAATAATTTCAACCAGCAATAGCTAACAATATCATCCAGCAATAGCTAACAACCTCACCCAGTAATAGCTAATAATCTCAACCAGCAATAGCTAACAATGTCATTCAGTAATTGCTTTCAATCTCACCCAGCTATAGCTAATAATGTCATACAGCAATACCTAACAATGTCATCCAGCAATAGTTAACAATGTCAACCAGAAATAGCTTACATCTCAACCAGCCATAGCTAACAATCTCAACCAGCAATCGCTATCAATTTCATCTAGCTACAACATTGTTAGCTATTACTGGTTGAGATTATAAGCTATTTCTGCTTGACATTCTCACCCAGCTATAGCTAACAGTCTCAACCAGCAATAGCTTATTATCTGAACCAGGAATAGCTTTCAATATCAAGTAGCAATAGCTTACAATCTCACCCAGCAATAGATAACAATCTCAACAAGCAATAGCTAACAATCTCACCCAACTATAGCTAACAATTTCACCCAGCAATAGCTAACAATCTCACCCAGCAATAGCAAAGAATGTCAAGCAGAAATAGCTTATAATCTTAACCAGCAATAGCTAACAATATCATTCAGAATAGCTCATTATCTCAACCAGCAATAGCTAACAATCTCAACCAAACATATTTTAAAATGTCATTCAGCAAAAGATAAAAATCTCACCCAGCAATATCTAATAATCTCAACCAGCAATAGCTAACAATGTCATCCAGCAATAGCTACCAACCTCACCCAGCAATATCTAATAATCTCATCCAGCAATAGCTATCAATCTCAACCAGCAATAGCTAAAAATGGCATCCAGCAATTTCTAACAATATCATCCAGCAATTGCTAACAATCTCCCCCATCAATACCTAATAATCTCAACCAGCAATAGCTAACAATTTCATCCAGCAATAGCTAACAATGACAACCAGCAATAGCCAACAATGTCAACCAGATATAGCTAACATCTCAACCAGCTACAGCTAACAATCTCAACCATTAAAAGCTAACAATAACATCCAGCAATAGCTAACAATCTCACCCAGCAATAGCTAACAATGTCAACCAGAAAGAGCTCACATCTCTTCCAACTACAGGTAAAAATCTAAACCAGCAAAAGCTAACAAAGTCATCCTGCAATAGCTAACAATGTCAACCAGGAAAAGCTTACATCTCAACCGGTTATAGGTAAAAACCTCAACCAGTAAAAGGTTACAATGTCACCCAGCAATAGCTAAGAATGTCAACCAGAAATAGCTAACATCTCAACCAGCTATAGCAAACAATATCACCCAGCAATAGCTAGCAATGTCATCCAGCAATAGCAAACAATCTCACCCAGCAACAGCCAACAATCTCAACCAGCAACAGATAATATTCTCACGCAGCTATAGCTAACAGTCTCAACCAGCAATAGCTAATAATCTGAACAAGGAATAGCTAACAATATCAAGTAGCAATAGCTTACAATCTCAACCAGCAATACCTAACAATCTCACCCAACTATAGCTAACAATGTCACCCAGCAATACCTAATAATCTCAACCAGCAATAGCTAACAATTTCATCCAGCAATAGCTAACAACCTCACCCAGCAATAGCAAAGAATGTCAAGCAGAATTAGCTTATAATCTCAACGAGCAATAGCTTAGTAGATCATCCAGAATAGCTAATTATCTCAACCAGCAATAGCTAACAATCTCAACCATTAATAGATTACAATGTCATCCAGCAATAGCTAACAATTTCATTCAGCAATAGCTAACAATTTCATCCAGCAATAGTTAGGTTAGGTTAGGTTAGGTTTTTTTTTACCTAGTAGGCCTACCTCCCTGGCAGCTTTTGCTCCAGGGCCGAGGATCTACTAAGCTTATTCTACTTCCTCCGCCGGCAATGGCGCAGACTGTGACATCTAATATCGTTCATACCGATTCTCGCATTTGCTACTTCACTTTTATGCTTCATACTTGTTCTTTCTTTTATTCCTCTCTTTCTTTCATATATTCCGGGTGGGATTTCCCGGTACCCTAGCTTACTTAATCTATTCTTTATTTGGGTAATTCAGTAATTATGGTGACAATTTTAATACAATTTTTTATAAACTATTGACATAATGAACTTATAATCTATTACATTTTTTTTTTTTTGAAAATAATATGTGATCGCTTATTGTCTACTTAAATCTAATACATTTATATACACTTTCGGTTTATATGCTAGTCCACATATTCTCATAATATTTACACAATTCAATCCAATTCAATTCTCATTACATTTTACTTAGTTCTATTCCTTTTTATCACCTTACTTATTATTGCCGTGGAATATTTTATAAATATATCTCTATTTTTACTTTCTAATATTTCGGCTATATTATGTTTGTCTATTTTTGTGTTCAGTTTTTGTTCGGCTTTAAATCTTTCAAATGCATTAATTGGACAATCGAAAAGGATATGCGGAATGGATTCGGGTTGGTCTGGTTCACAAGGGCATGAGGGGTTCTCCTTACACTTGAACCTTGCCAGATATTCCAAGAAACCCCCATGCCCCGTGAATAACTGTGTATTTATGGCAGATGTTTCTATTTTGCTGACGGTGTGCTACGCGACTACTGCGTCAGGGAAGAACATCTTCGTTATGTTCGCCGTGGTTCCAGTTTGGTATTCACTGTTCCATTCGCCGAGTGACCGCATCCGTATGCTTCGCTTGGCGAATGAAATTGGGCATCTGTCATACTCCGGTTTTTTCTTTGATTTCAGAGCAGCCTCCTTAGCCAAAATGTCTGCCCTCTCATTGCCAACTAATCCTATATGAGCTTTCACCCAAAATAGGTCTAACATTTTGCCTTGAGAGTGTAAATCTTTTAGGTTTATTCTTATTTTTGTGGCCAATGGGTGCATATTATTAGGTCTCATTATCGTTTCAAGGGCCGCTCTGGAATCACTATATATGGCAAACCTATCCTCCTTCCTGTTGAGGATAGCGTCTGTCGCTTTTTGGATGGCGAGAAGTTCCGCCTGGAAAACAGAACAATAGGATGGGAGACTAAGTTTGACGGCTTTAATTTCGGACGCTTCATTCCATACTGATAGGGATGCTCCGACTCTGCCCTCAATCTTGCTCCCATCTGTGAAGATTCTTATGTTGTAATTGCTATTGTCGTCGAGTTGTTGTTGGTTTTCCAGTATGCGGAAAGTCAAGCCAGTGTATTCAGCCGGATGTAATGAGTCTGTCACTGGTGCCTTCAATTCAATTTCTCTGTCTGGCAGGTTTTCAAGTGGTTCCCCTTTTTTGATTTTAAATAGAGTGGCACATTCCATTACTAGGATATCCAGAGGGAGAGTTCTTGACAGTATCGATACCGAGTTGAATGATACAGTATGATACGCCTTACAGATTTTTTGCAGAAACCTGCGCTGTACTGACCTTAGCTTATTTCGTATCCCGATTTTGTTTGCAGCAGGGGCCCAAACACTGGCAGCATATAATATAATAGGCTCAATAGTTGCAATATATATTATCCGAACTACCTCTGGGTGTAGGCCCCAGCTTGTTTTTGCTGCCGTTGAGAGCTGCTTATACGCTGTTATAGCTTTTTTGCACTGATTTTTGACGTGAGAGTTAAAAGTTAATTTTTGATCGATAATTAGTCCTAGAAGTTTAATTTCTTTGAGCATTGTCACGTCAGTTCCCCCCATGATCAGACGAGGGGTGTCGTATTTTATACGTCTGGTCATAAGCATAGCACTGGTTTTATGCGGAGCAAATTTTAGCTTGTTGTCGACACCCCACGCCCGAACATACTCGAGAGTGGCGTTGGCCTTTGTCTCTATTTCCAGAGCGGTATCTCCGTCAAAAATCAGTACAACATCATCAGCATAGGCCTGCGCGTATACTCCAATTTCAATTAGTTCTTTCAGCAGAGGATCCAGCAACAAATACCACAAAATTGGACCCCCGATTGACCCCTGCACGCACCCCTTACTTGTGTTTTTGCGGTACTCTGCACCAGCATATCTCACCTTAACCGTCCTGTTATTGAGGTAGCTGTCAACTACCTTCCTCAAGTTCCATGGACACTTTTCCTCTGCCAGCTGAACTCGAATCATGGGCCACCAGGCGCTATCGAAGGCGCCCTCTATGTCCAATGACACCAATGTAGTTAATTTTTTCTGGTCAAGTTTAGTTCTTATGTGTTTTATTAGTTCATAGAGGGCGTCCTCGGTACCTTTTTGTGGCATGAATCCAAACTGGCGAGTACTTATCCTCGGAATTACGTGGTACTTGATTCTGTTCATCAACAGCTTCTCAAAGATCTTTCCTAATATTGGTAGGAGGCCAATGGGGCGGTAAGACTTGACGTCTTGGTAGTTCCCTTTTCCAGGTTTCCGAAGTACTACCACGGTTGCTTCCTTCCATATTACTGGAAAAAATGGAACAGCTCGAGACACTTATTTATTATTGATAGGTACAGCGCAGGATTAACACTAATGGCATTGGAACAAATGTCTGACGTGAGGCCGTCTGAACCTGGCGCTTTCTTTGGGCAAAAAGTCTTTAAGACCCAGCTTAATTCTTGCGTTTTAAAGGGTGGGTACTTTCATTTTCCTTTCTACTTATATTTATGCTATCGGCCTTGTTTCTGATGTGAGAGTGCCACTTAGTATCCTCGTTTGTGGTATCATCTGGGTAGAAACTCTCCGCCAGTAGTTCCGCAGATTCATTGTCCTCGAGCGTTTTTCCATTTTTTACTAACGGAAGATCTTCCTCCCTTCTTTTTGTCTTACCTATAACTCTATAAATGCCATCCCATACGCTCTCACCATCCTGCTTTTCACAAAAGGACTTCCAGCAGATGATTTGGGCTTCCTTAGCTTTTGCTTCGTACTCGTCCTTCTTTGCTAGGTATTCTGCTACCACTGAACTACGCCGACACTCAGCAGCTCGTTTAATTTAGAAGTGGGAGAGTCACGCTGCCGTCTTATGACGTCAGCACAATCGGGCCAGACTCGTCCGGGTTAATTACCACACTCGCACAGAATACCGGCGTGAAGTAGCGGCCTAGTGCCGCTATGTTTCGCATAGGTTAGTGTCGAGGACCGGAGGCCATCCCTTCCCCCCCCCCACACAAATTATGAGAGCGGTCCGTAAAAAGATACTACCCCAGGAGGGTACCAGCTCTACCAGAGCCGGAGAATCCCTCCCCGAGCACTCTCGCTCGGGCCGCCCTTCGTATTCTGGGGTGGGCACAGAACCGCGCATGACCGAGGTCAAACGAGGCAGTAACACCACGGCACCCCGCTCCACGCTCAACGTGGACTTTTGCAATATCAGGGGAATTCACTCCAATTTAATCGCCGTCCACCACCACCTTGAGACGGCGCAGCCGGCCTTGTGTTTCCTTACGGAGACGCAGATATCTCGACCTAGCGATACGTCATATTTAACGTACCCCGGGTACAAAATTGAGCACAACTTTTTGCCTCATGCCGGGGTAAGTGTGTACGTTAGGGAGGATATCTGCTGTCGCCGTCTCGGCAATTTTGAGGGTAGGGACCTGTCTACTCTCTGGCTCCGCGTAGATTTAGACGACCGCGTCCGTATCTATGCGTGTGTCTACAGGTCCCATAGTGGTAACGCAGAAACCGATCATCTCATGGGCTGCGTTCAAGCTGCAATTGACGTCGTGCTTGCACAGATCCCCTCCGCTGAAATCGTGGTCTTGGGTGATTTCAACGGGCACAATGCCGAATGGCTTGGATCACGTACCACAGACTACGCAGGGCGATCTGTGCATAATTTTGCATTGGCGTATGGTCTGTCCCAATTGGTTGAGTCGCCAACGCGGCACCCGGATGTGGATAGCCACATGCCGTCCTTATTAGATCTTCTGCTGACTACACATCCCGATGGTTACCAGGTCTTTGTCGACGCCCCTCTTGGAACGTCCGACCATTGCCTGGTCAGGAGTGTAGTGCCTATCCGACGCCAACGTCGCAGACCACCAGCGACCCGCCGCGTTTGGCACTACAAGTCAGCAGATTGGGATAGGATGCGTTCCTTTTTTGCATCCTACCCTTGGGGCAAGGTTTGTTTCTCTTCGGATGATCCTAGTGCCTGCGCCATTGCAGTAGGCGATGTGATACTGCAGGGCATGGATATTTTTATACCAAGCTCTGTAGTACCGATCGGTGGCAGATCACAGCCCTGGTTCGATGCGTCAGTTAAAGCAGCATCTGACTGCAAAAAACAGGCGTATCGAACTTGGGTTGCGGCGCTGGGCACAAAGGATCCGAACTGCAAAGTTCTTAAGAGGAAATATAACCGTGCCTCCAGATTTTTTAAGCGGCAAATCGCCCGTGCAAAGTCTAAGCACGTCGTCAAAATCGGCGAGCAGCTTTCCAGTTACCCGACCGGAACACGCAAGTTCTGGTCGTTGTCGAAAGCTGCTCTTGGTAACTTTAACCAGCCGTCCATGCCGCCGTTGCACATGAGGAATGACACCCTGGCCCATACGGCAAAAGAGAAAGCCGAGCTCCTGTGCGCTCTTTTCGCCTCCAACTCGACTCTTGACGGCAACGGAAAAACACCGCCGACCATCCCGCGGTGTCAGAGCTCTATGCCTGAAGTACAGTTCAGACAGAAAACTGTTAGGCGAGCTCTGTTTTCGTTGGACGTCAGGAAGTCGAGCGGGCCGGATGGGATTTCTCCAATCGTGCTTAGAACGTGTGCCCCTGAGTTGACGCCGGTGCTAACGCGTTTACTCCGGCACTCTTATTCCAAAGGCGTAGTCCCTGACTCATGGAAGTCAGCCCTTGTCCATCCGATCCAAAAAAAAGGAGACAGTTCGGATCCGGCGAACTACAGGCCTATTATCTATATCTCTGGTCTGGTGCACCCCAGTATCTGCTCGATCCATTTGACCGCGTGCAACGTAGAGCAGCTCGAATTGTCGGGGACTCAGTGCTCTGTGAACGGCTGGATCACTTGGCGTTGCGTAGAGACGTCGCTTCATTGTGTGTCTTCTACCGCATTTATCACGGGGAGTGTTCCGAAGAGCTGTTTAACCTGATTCCTGCCGCCGAATTTCACCATCGCACGACACGCCACAAGTTAGGATATCATCCCCACCATCTGGATGTGTGGCGGTCCTCCACAGTGCGGTTTTCAAGAAGCTTTCTTCCTCGTACTACAAAGCTGTGGAATGAGCTTCCTTGTGCGGTGTTTCGGGGACGATACGACATGAGTACCTTCAAAAAAAGCGCGTACACCTTCCTTAACGGCCGGCAACGCTCTTGTGATTCCTCTGGTGTTGCAAGAGAATGTGGGCGGCGGTGATCACTTAACACCAGGTGACCCATACGCTCGTTTGTCCTCCTATTCCATAAAAAAAAAAAAATCCTATTTTTGAAGGTACTTCTCTTTTCAGCTTTTCGAGTTCGTCAGACCACCACGGCATCCCTAACTGCTGGCACTTCTTCTTTTTTGATAACAATTCTTCGCAGATTTTTGTGATATTAGATGTGTAGAGCGTCGCCACTTCCTCCAGGCGTTCTATGGTGTTAATTGTGTCTATATCTACTGATGTTAAGTTATTATCTTGGTTCAGCTGATCCAGTTTCTTCCGAAACCGAGACCAGTTAACATTTTTAGTGTTGAACACTCTGGTTGTCCTAGCGATACCCACACCACGCGATCTACGAAGAGCAATGTCAAAAAGTATTTCGTTATGGTCTGAACTCGTCAAAGCTTCATCTACCCTCCAGTTTAGAATTCTGTCCAACAAATTCGTCGAACAAGCCGTGAGGTCGACGTTTGACTTATAACTTTTACCACCTCTTATAGTGTCAAACGTTGGCGTGTCTCCTATGTTTAAGATATGTAGCCCCATATTTTCAATCGTGTCCATCAGCTTTTCGCCCCTTGCATCGTCAACTTTACTACCCCACCATAGGTTTTTGGCGTTGCCATCGCCACCTATCAGAAGCTTAACCGGCCCTACTTCGTCCCTTATTTTTTGAAGTTGTGAGAGGTATAGATCGATTGGCTGATCGGGCTCAAAGTAGAAGGTTTCGTGGGACGGCCTATGGAAGTGTTAAAATAAATTTATTGGTTTTTTTTTAAGGGGGGGGAGGTCGTGGGGGAAATCCGTCGGAGCCAAACTGTTCCTCTCGATGAGAGGGTTCGTTTGAGCCCCAACTTGGGGGGCCTGGGAGCACAAGGGCCAAAGTTAGCCCTAGAGGGGGTGAGGTCTAAATTGAGGGGGGGGGAGTTTTCGGGGGACGGCCTACGGACGTGTTAAAATATCTTTGTTGGTTTTAAAGGGGGGGGGAGGTCGAGGGGGTAATCCGTCAGAGCCAAACTGTTCCTCTCAATGAGACAGGCAGTTTGAGCCCAAACTCGGGGCGTCTGGGAGCACAGGGATCAAAGTTGAGACTTAAGGGGGTGAGGTCAAAAAAATATTGGGGGGGGGGTGTCTGGGGGGAAATTTGCCTGATCCAAACTGTTCCCCTCGAGGAAAGGATCCGTTGGAACACAAACTCGAAGGGTCTGAGTCAACTGAGACGGGTGTTATGACTATTTGAAGATTTTTTTGTATGTTTGCTTGTGGCAATCTATTGTCTAAAAATTAATTAAATTTAATAAAATTGAAACTAAAACGTGTCACCCTTAGCCGTTTTTCGGAACACAAAATTTTACCAACCTATATTTTGCAGTTATAAGCCGCAAAATATTACTTGGTAATGATGTTTGTACTTTAGTATATTAAGGTACGTCAGCTTGCTTGGTATGCCTGAAAAGAGCGTAATTAGCTCTTTCTAGCAGTACCCCACAATTAATTTAAAAGTTAATTTTACGATTACTATCTTAATTACAAATTTAAAATTTTTTACTAACAAAACGAAAAAAGGCTTGTTTATGGTTAAAAATTAATTAAAATTACTGTTAATTGGTGTATTCGCAAAGAGCTCGTCGCGGCCGATCTTCTGGTACCCGTGGATCCCGTCGGACTCTTCGAATGGCTTGTGGCTCACACCTGGATGTTGTTTTTTTGCCTCTCCTACTTCGAGGCCTTGACCAAAAATTTTGTGAGGGGTCTCAAAAGATGCGTATTAACGAGGAGCTCCGGATCGTTATTAAAAATTTTGGATTGACGAACCTGTTTAGGCGCAAATTAAATTTTTCCTTCTCCTACTTCGTAGCCTCACCAGAAAAATCTGGGAGTGGTCTTAAACGAAGTAGGCAGATGTAGTACACAGCATTACAATTCAAAAAGAGTAGTTTTGTAGTCTATTTCAGTCGCAAAATACATTTTTTCCTCCTCTTCTTCGGTTCTTCCCCAGAAAAATCTGGACGTGTTTTCCAGGAGTGAGGGCAGACAAGGTGCACAAAACTGCAGTTCGAAAACAATACGTCACCGATCTTGTTTGGGCACAATTTAACTGTAAAGTTTCACTTTTATGTTTTTTCTTAATAAAAAGTCCAAATAACAACCAATTTTCAACACACTTTCACTAATCACTGATACTTTCGAGCGCGCATCCAATGATATATAACTTGGATATGATATCGCGAAAAAACCTATTTATGGGATTTTAAAACTGCGGAGCTACTCAAAATCGTGACACTTCCACTGGCGATTGCGATGCGACTGGTTAGGCTAGGCTAGGCTAGGCTAGGCTAGGCTAGGTTAGGTTAGGTTAGGTTAGGTTAGGTTAGGTTAGGTTAGGTTAGGTTAGGTTAGGTTAGTTTTTTTTTTTTTTTTGTCTAACTAGTGGCCTACCATGTATGAATGTGGGCGGCGGTGATCACTTAACACCAGGTGACCCATACGCTCGTTTGTCCTCCTATTCCATAAAAAAAAAAAATCCTATTTTTGAAGGTACTTCTCTTTTCAGCTTTTCGAGTTCGTCAGACCACCACGGCATCCCTAACTGCTGGCACTTCTTCTTTTTTGATAACAATTCTTCGCAGATTTTTGTGATATTAGATGTGTAGAGCGTCGCCACTTCCTCCAGGCGTTCTATGGTGTTAATTGTGTCTATATCTACTGATGTTAAGTTATTATCTTGGTTCAGCTGATCCAGTTTCTTCCGAAACCGAGACCAGTTAACATTTTTAGTGTTGAACACTCTGGTTGTCCTAGCGATACCCACACCACGCGATCTACGAAGAGCAATGTCAAAAAGTATTTCGTTATGGTCTGAACTCGTCAAAGCTTCATCTACCCTCCAGTTTAGAATTCTGTCCAACAAATTCGTCGAACAAGCCGTGAGGTCGACGTTTGACTTATAACTTTTACCACCTCTTATAGTGTCAAACGTTGGCGTGTCTCCTATGTTTAAGATATGTAGCCCCATATTTTCAATCGTGTCCATCAGCTTTTCGCCCCTTGCATCGTCAACTTTACTACCCCACCATAGGTTTTTGGCGTTGCCATCGCCACCTATCAGAAGCTTAACCGGCCCTACTTCGTCCCTTATTTTTTGAAGTTGTGAGAGGTATAGATCGATTGGCTGATCGGGCTCAAAGTAGAAGGTTTCGTGGGACGGCCTATGGAAGTGTTAAAATAAATTTATTGGTTTTTTTTTAAGGGGGGGGAGGTCGTGGGGGAAATCCGTCGGAGCCAAACTGTTCCTCTCGATGAGAGGGTTCGTTTGAGCCCCAACTTGGGGGGTCTGGGAGCACAAGGGCCAAAGTTAGCCCTAGAGGGGGTGAGGTCTAAATTGAGGGGGGGGGGAGTTTTCGGGGGACGGCCTACGGACGTGTTAAAATATCTTTGTTGGTTTTAAAGGGGGGGGGAGGTCGAGGGGGTAATCCGTCAGAGCCAAACTGTTCCTCTCAATGAGACAGGCAGTTTGAGCCCAAACTCGGGGCGTCTGGGAGCACAGGGATCAAAGTTGAGACTTAAGGGGGTGAGGTCAAAAAAATATTGGGGGGGGGGGGGTGTCTGGGGGGAAATTTGCCTGATCCAAACTGTTCCCCTCGAGGAAAGGATCCGTTGGAACACAAACTCGAAGGGTCTGAGTCAACTGAGACGGGTGTTATGACTATTTGAAGATTTTTTTGTATGTTTGCTTGTGGCAATCTATTGTCTAAAAATTAATTAAATTTAATAAAATTGAAACTAAAACGTGTCACCCTTAGCCGTATTTCGGAACACAAAATTTTACCAACCTATATTTTGCAGTTATAAGCCGCAAAATATTACTTGGTAATGATGTTTGTACTTTAGTATATTAAGGTACGTCAGCTTGCTTGGTATGCCTGAAAAGAGCGTAATTAGCTCTTTCTAGCAGTACCCCACAATTAATTTAAAAGTTAATTTTACGATTACTATCTTAATTACAAATTTAAAATTTTTTACTAACAAAACGAAAAAAGGCTTGTTTATGGTTAAAAATTAATTAAAATTACTGTTAATTGGTGTCTTCGCAAAGAGCTCGTCGCGGCCGATCTTCTGGTACCCGTGGATCCCGTCGGACTCTTCGAATGGCTTGTGGCTCACACCTGGATGTTGTTTTTTTGCCTCTCCTACTTCGAGGCCTTGACCAAAAATTTTGTGAGGGGTCTCAAAAGATGCGTATTAACGAGGAGCTCCGGATCGTTATTAAAAATTTTGGATTGACGAACCTGTTTAGGCGCAAATTAAATTTTTCCTTCTCCTACTTCGTAGCCTCACCAGAAAAATCTGGGAGTGGTCTTAAACGAAGTAGGCAGATGTAGTACACAGCATTACAATTCAAAAAGAGTAGTTTTGTAGTCTATTTCAGTCGCAAAATAAATTTTTCCTCCTCTTCTTCGGTTCTTCCCCAGAAAAATCTGGACGTGTTTTCCAGGAGTGAGGGCAGACAAGGTGCACAAAACTGCAGTTCGAAAACAATACGTCACCGATCTTGTTTGGGCACAATTTAACTGTAAAGTTTCACTTTTATGTTTTTTCTTAATAAAAAGTCCAAATAACAACCAATTTTCAACACACTTTCACTAATCACTGATACTTTCGAGCGCGCATCCAATGATATATAACTTGGATATGATATCGCGAAAAAACCTATTTATGGGATTTTAAAACTGCGGAGCTACTCAAAATCGTGACACTTCCACTGGCGATTGCGATGCGACTGGTTAGGCTAGGCTAGGCTAGGCTAGGCTAGGCTAGGTTAGGTTAGGTTAGGTTAGGTTAGGTTAGGTTAGGTTAGGTTAGGTTAGGTTAGGTTAGGTTAGGTTAGTTTTTTTTTTTTTTTTGTCTAACTAGTGGCCTACCATCCCTGGCGACTTGCGTCCCAGGGCCGAGGAACTAGCTACGTCTACTTCCTCCCTGCCATTGAGCTGCAGGGTTTAGGGGTGGCGTTTCATTTATTTATAAACTATATAATTCTTACATACTAAGACTTAAGACTAAACACAATAAAAAAAATTTTAAGTGCATATATTATAACTATTAACCTACTCAAATCAAAATAAGACAAACTATAATTTAACACACAATTTCCTTACATAAATCAATGCATTTTTTTTTTGCAGACAAAGGTTGTATCCAGGTCCCTATACTTGATATAGGGAACCTTTATATACATTATATACATTTTATTGATTAAATAAATACTTATAATACTACATGAGACTATACAAATACTTATAATACTACATGACTTATACTAACAGACTTTTAACATTTTATATATACAACTTACGGACTAAGTTATTTTGATTTTTATATTACTGCCATTTCGTGGCAGCACGTCAGCTAGGATTTTTTTACTGAATTTTTCAAAAGCGTTTCTCCACGGCTTCACCATAAGGGCTGGAAGGTTTGCCTCAGTAACGGCCATTCCGCTTTCCACCTCTAGGTCGCATCTCCACCGGCCGAACCTGGGGCATTCGAGCAACCAGGTGCAATGCGCTTTCGTCGGTACGACCGTCGCAAATGCACACTGGGCTATCCTTCAGGCCAAACCGGTGGAGATACGCCGAGAAGCCGCCATGGCCCGTGATGATTTGGGTCATCAAAGCGGAGAAAGGGTCCTCCCTAACCAACTTATAAGACGCCACGACGTCTGGCAGAAACGCTTTTGTGACACTCGCGGTTTGACCCGTGATGTAGCGCTCCTGCCAGACCTCGAGGGTCTTGGCACTCCATCGTATGCAGCCCTCAATTTCGAATGGAGCGCCGCGTCCTTCGCCAAGTGATCAGCCCTCTCGTTCCCCTCAATACCTACATGCGCCCGAACCCAGCGGAACCGAATGGTTTTACCCATTTCTCGAGCCCGCCGGATCAAGTTTTTGATTTCGAAGGCTATCGGGTTAAATGATGATCGATCCCTTAGCAGCTCCAGCGACGACCTGGAGTCACTAAGGATCTCGACCTTCATGTCGGGTATCTTCAAGATGTCCTCGATAGCCTTCGAAATTGCGCACATGTCGGCTTGGAAGACAGAGCAATAATTCTCCAATTTGAGTTTTCTTGCTCTGACTTCCAAGCCTCGCCGCCTGTATGAGATGCCGGCTCCAACCCTGCCCTGTATCTTGCTGCCGTCGGTGTAGACCTGCAGGTAACCCTCTCCTTCTCCTGGGTCATCCTGCACCTCTACCACGTCGGTCTCGGCCTGAGTTTCCTCGAGACAACAGAACTCTACCTCAGGAGCGAGGGCTGGATGGGGAGCATCCAGGAAGCTAACCCGCTGTTCAGCCTTCCTGTCTGCCATATCATCAATGTCCTCACCCCTTTTATATCGGTACAATTCTGCCGCCTCTCGGATCCTCAGGTCGAGTGGCAAGATACCTGACAGGATCAGCGCCGCACTCAAACTGGCGGTTTTGTAGGCCCGGCTGATCTTCCGCGCGAACCCTCGCTGAACTGCGTCCAGCAATTTCCGCACTCCGACTTGATCTACGGCTGGGACCCAGACGCTTGAAGCGTAAAGTACGATTGGCTCCATAGCGGCGATGTAGATGGTTCTCACCACCTCTGGGTTCAGACCCCAGGTTGTCTTGGCCGCCCTTGACAATTGGCCATAAATGGCCGTTGCCTTTCGGCAAATGTCGGCGACGTGCGGCCTAAAAGACAACCTGTGGTCAATAATAAGACCCAGGATTTTGGTTTCTGTGATCTTTATACTTTCGCCGCCCATGGTGATCTGAATAGGTGTTATTTTCAGTTTCTTGGTAATCACCATGGCGTTGGTCTTGTGTGGAGCAAATCGCAGCTTGTTGTCCAAGCCCCAGTCGTAGACCCGCCGGAGGACGGAGTTAGCGGTCCACGCGATAGTCTCCGGAGAGGAGCCCGAGAAGACGAGTACTATGTCGTTGGCGAAGGCTTGCACGCGTAGGCCCTCTTCATCGAGGGCGCCCAGCAACGGATCAATCAGGAGGTTCCAGAATATGGGCCCCCCAATCGATCCCTGAACGCACCCCTTGGTTGTGGGCCTCACGCACTCGGCGCCCGCATAACGAATAATGACCTCGCGGTCATTGAGGTAACTGCACACGGTGGAGTACAGATTTCGGGGGCATTTCCTGGCGGCCAGCTGATGTTTAATAGCTGGCCACCAGGCGCTGTCGAATGCCCCCTCTATGTCTAGAGATACCATCAATACTACCCTCTTTGCCCTGACCTCAGCTCTGATGTGCTCGATCAAGGCAAAGAGGGCATCTTCAGTGCTCCGCTGTGGTATAAAACCGAATTGGCCCGGGTTAATCGTGGGCAGTACGTGCCACTTTATCCGGCGTACCATCATCTTTTCCAAAGTCTTACCGTGGATTGACAAAAGTCCGATCGGACGGTAAGACTTTGGATGATGGTAGTCGGATTTTCCCGGTTTGGGAAGTGTCACGACTGCCGCACGCTTCCAGGGCCTCGGGAAGTATCCCACAGCGAGGCACCTGTTGGCTATCTCTAGGAAGAGCCGTTCATCTGCCTCAATGCTTTTAGCACTGATATCTGCCGTAAACGCATCCGATCCAGGAGCTTTGCGAGCACCGAAGTCATGAACCGCCTCCCTGAGTTCCGCAACGGTGAAGGGCGGATCTTCCGCTGCACAGGCTAACTCGCACAGCGGACGGTCCACTCCCCTCCTTATTGCAGAATGTACGGGAGTGTCATCCTCCAGCCTGTCGTCCGGGAAGAACGTAGCTGCAAGGAGTTCTGCACTTTGCTTGGGATCAAGAGTCACTCCGTCTCTCACAAGAAGATTGTCTTCTTGCTTTTTCGAGCTTTGACGGAGGACTCTGTAGATTCCGTCCCACAGGCTTTCGCCTGTTTGCACGGTACAGTACTCCTTCCAGCTATGGGTCTGCGCCGCTTGCGCGGCAGACTCATATTTCTCCCTAGCTTCTAGGTACTGTCGAATGACGAATTCCCTCCTTGTTGGGGCCGCGCAGCGTATGCGTCTCTTTTTAGTGACCGCATCTCGCTGCAGTCATCCATGGAGGTTCATACTTCAGTGTTCGGTTCAGCTTTGGGATCGCGGCCTCACACGCTTGTCGGACCGCTTCCTGGTATTCGAGGACAACGTATTCGATGTCCTCGAGGGCGGTTATGGCCGACACTCTTTCCACTCGGATTTGGCGGCTTTCGAACTGTAGAATAAGTTCCTTTCGGAACTTATCCCAGTTTGCCTTTCGCGTGTTATATATCCGAGTGGTTGGTGCTGGGCCGGGTGCTTTCGCACGACCAGCGCGGAGGCCTATCCTTAGAGCGTTATAATCGGAGCTTACCATAGCGGGGTCCACCCACCAGGATTCCATCCTTGGCAGGATACTTTGGCTGCACACCGTAATGTCGACTCTGCTTGCGCAAAGCCGACCTCCTCGAACCACTTGGAAGGTGGGTTCGGTTCCGGTATTAAGGATGTGCAGCTGATGATCATCAAAGTATCCAGCCAATTCAGCTCCCCGATGATCCTGGTCCGTGCTACCCCACCATGGGCTCCACGCGTTGAAGTCACCTCCGATCACAACACTCAAGGTTCCCAGCTTGGATCGGACGCTGGACAGACGTTCCAGGTATGGATCCAGGGGTTTGTCCCCTTCCAGGTAAGCGGACACTATTCCAAGTGTCCAGTCGGAGAACTCTATGGTGATTGCCACTATGTTCTCCGACTGGAGGCTCGGGTCACACCTTACCTGGAGGTCTTTATCAAAGACCGCTATTGCGGCCTTTGCGGGGTTGGTCCTAGTTATCCCCTGGTCCATTTGATAGACGCGAAGCCCTGGGTATCGCTTCAAGGCACCTTGACTACCTGTATAGGGTACCTGCAGCAGTGCCAGGCTTACCTTCTGGCTGACAGCTTCTGACATCAGCTCATCGGTTGCCAATCGCTTCCGCTGCAGGTTTACCTGTATCATGTGCCTTGAAGCAGCATCCTTGGGCCCGCGACCTCCTGGATTTATCACCACGGTGCCCTCAGCAGTAGCTCACGCCAAGGTTAGGTAAGGTTAGGTTAGTTTTTTTTTTTTTTTTTATTTCTTATACCTCCGCCATATATGGCGCAGTCTTTTTATAACCTTATATCATTCATTCCAGTTCTCGCGTTTATTCCTCTCGCACTTTCATACCTCATACTTTGTCTTTCTCTCATTCGTCATCTTTTGTTCTACGGGTGGGACTCCCGTTTCCTATTCTATTTCTAACTATTTATTCAGGTGTCTTATGTTTGGGGTACAATAATTTCTAGACCGTCGCTGTTTTTTATTTTCATAATCATTTCGCACCTTATAACTTATCTGTTTTACTTATTTCTGCAATGGTTCTTATATTCTATACAGGTTATTTCTTACAGCTATAGGTTTGTTAAGCCTCTTACATACTACATATTTCTTACATTTATTACATTTTTTATTCACTAAGTATATACATTTTTGTTTTTAATTATCTATTTAGTTTTTTAGCATATGTTTCACTAAATATTCATACCATATTTGGTAAACATATTTTTCTTAAACTCTATTCTTATTAACTACTATTTGTGCTATTTGTTTACAGTAATTCAAAAATATATCTCTATCTTTACTTTGCATTATTGATGGTATATTTTCAGTTATTATATCTAATCCGATTTTGTTCTCTAATTCAAACCTATATCTGGCGTATATAGGACACGTTATGAGTATATGTTGAAGGGTCTCAGGTTGATCGGAGTCACAGGGGCACGAAGGATTCTCCTTGCATCCAAAACGATGGAGATATTCAGAGAATCCCCCGTGCCCTGTTAGCACTTGGGTTAGTATACTTGATGGTTCAATCTTCCTAACTACCCTATAGGCAGTCGCTACATCGGGGAAGAATATTTTGGTTGTGCCCGCAGTTTCTCCGTTCTTGTATCTTTCATCCCACTCCTCCAGGGTTCTCAGCCTCAAACAGCGTTTTACATAGGATATGGGGCACCTATCGTAAATAGGCCTAGTTTTGCAGTTTAGGGCCGCCTCCTTAGCTAGTTGGACTGCTCTCTCATTACCCTGCATGCCAACATGTGCCTTAATCCAAAACAAACACACATTTTTGTTCTGTAGCATTAAGGATCTTATGTTTCTTCTGGTGTTGACGGCAAGGCAATGAGAGCTGTTTATATTCGTGACCGTTTGTAGTGCCGCCATAGAATCGCTGTAGATAGCGAAAGACTTCTCTCTCCTCTGCAGAATTTCCTCACTCGCTTTTTGAATAGCTAGGAGTTCTGCCTGGTAGACGGTACAGTAGTTCGGTAGAGTAAGCTTGACGGCCCTGGTCTCAGCTCCGCCATCCCAGAGAGATAGCGAGGCCCCGACCCTGCCGTCAATCTTACTACCGTCAGTGAATATGCGGATGTTGTAGTCACTGTTACTGTCTAACTGTTCCTGGTCTACTACGGCTTTGAACTCCAAGTGGATCTGTTCTGCAGGGTGGGGATTTTCTACGGCGGCAACCCTACGCTCTACCTCCCTATCACCTAGTTCGGGTAGGGGTACCCCTCTCCTAGCTTCATACAAATGAGCTACTTCTCGGACTCTGAGATCAAGTGGTAGTATCCCTGTCAGAACCAGCGCTGAATTCAAGGAGACAGTCCTATAGGCCTTACATATTTTTTGTACAAAACTCCGTTGTACCGCGTTCAGTTTTTTACGTACGCAAATTTTGTTAGCCGCAGGCGCCCAGGCGCTGGCAGCATACAAGATTATTGGCTTTACTGTGGCCGTGTATATGGTCCGTATCACTTCGGGATGTAGTCCCCAAGTTACCTTAGCAGCTCTATTTAGCATCTTGTATACTGCCACCGCCTTTTGGCACACGTTGTTGATGTGGGCATTAAAGGTTGGTGCGTCGTCTATCGTAACGCCTAGTAGTTTGATTTGCCGAGTGGGCGCTATATCTACTCCCCCCATGTTCAGGCGTGGGGTGTCGTATTTTAGTTTTCTTGTAATTGTCATACTATGAGTTTTGTGTGGTGCAAATTTGAGCTTATTTGCGACACCCCAAGCCCGGACACATTCCAGAGCAGTTAGCCTTCCGTTCGATTTCATTTGCCGTGTCACCGTCGAAAACTAGTACGACGTCATCGGCAAATGCTTGTACGTACTCTGATCTGCCCTCAAGGCCTTTTAGTAGTGGGTCTAAAAGCACGTTCCAGAGAATGGGGCCGCCGATTGAACCTTGGACACAACCTTTGTTCGCTGTCTTCCGGAATTCTTCGCCACAGTACCTGATGTTCACATGTCTGTTGCGAAGGTAACTGTCTATGACCCTACGGATGTTAATGGGACATTTCTCTTCCGCATGGCGTACTCGAATTCTAGGCCACCAAGCACTGTCGAAGGCTCCCTCTATGTCTAGTGATACAACCGATATTATTTTCCTCTCGTTAAGCTTACTTCTAATGTGCTTCATCAGGACATAGAGGGAGTCTTCCGTGCTCCTTTGGGGCATAAAACCATACTGATTGGTGCTGACTCTAGGTAGTATGGTGTTTTAACCTGCCTACTAACATTTTTTCGAAGATTTTGCCAAAAAGTGGTAGAAGCCCTATAGGTCGGTATGATTTCGGGTTTGTGTACGTTTCGCGGCCCGGTTTTCTCAGTATTACCACAGTTGCCTCCTTCCAGATAGACGGGAAGTGGTGCAGTTCGAGACATTTATTGAAAATCGCCAAGAAGAGTTCGGGGTCAACTTGGACGGCACGAGAGCAGATGTCCGCTGTGAAGCCGTCAAGTCCGGGGGCTTTTTTAGGGTTAAATGAGCAAGCAGCTGCACTTAGTTCTGTCATGGTGAATGGCGGGTGAATGTTGCTTTCATCTGTATCCTTCGAGTTTATTTCATCCGCCATACAGCCACATGCTCATCGTTATCCTCATCCTCATGATCTTCTGGGTAAAATGTCTCAGCCAGCATTTTTACCGATTCCTTCCCATCCAATACTTTCCCGTTCCTCTCCAGTGACAAGTCCTCCTCACGTTTCTTTATCCTTCCAATTACCCTATATATGCCTTCCCACATACTCTCACGGTCCTGCTTTTCACAGAAAGCCTTCCAACTCACTATCTGTGCTTTTTTTACTTCATTTTCATATTGGTCTTTCTTTTCTAGATACTCATCCACTACCTTCTTTCGACGAATAAGCGCTGCACGACTAATCCTATTTTTATACGTGGTAACCTCTTTCTTCAACCGTGCGAGCTCGTCGGACCACCATGGTACGCTTATTGTTTGTATGTTTCCCTTCTTAGGTATGTGTGTTGTGCATGCTTGTGTAATTGTATCCATGAGTTGTTTTATGAATGTGTCTAATTGTGTTGTGTTGGTGATTTGTGTGCCTGTGTGTGGTGTGATGTTGAGCTCACTGCTTAATTGACTGATTTTCTCACGAAACTCAGTCCAATTAGCCTTTCGTGTATTGTAGATTCTCGTGGTGCGTGTTATTGTAGTGCCATGTGGTCTGTGTAGAGTTATATAAAAAGCTTATACCATTGTGGTCCGCGCTCGTGATCCCCTCATCCACTTTCCAATTTTGTATGTGATCGAGCAACGCGGTTGTGCAAGCTGTAACATCAACATTGCTGGTGAGGCGCTTCCCCCCCATTTATTGTGTCGAATGTGGGCTTATCACCGGTGTTCAATATGTGGAGTTCAAGCTCATCGAGAGAGCCCAACATCGTCTCTCCTCTCTCGTCTGTTTTAAGCCCACCCCACCAGGGATTTTTGGCGTTCGCATCGCCAGCAATGAGTAGCTTGGTTTTTCCAGCTGCCTTGCCTATTTTCTTCAGGTGCTCGATATGTGGTCCAATCGGTTTGTCCGGCTCGAAATAGAAGGACACCAGAATCATCTTCCATGTATTGGTTTGGGCACCCACAACTGCAAAGTTGGTATTAGTTAATTGTGGGTACTGGGTTATGGCGATGTTTGGGTCAAAGATGACTATCGCTGCCTTTGTTGTGCCCTCCCCAGTGTTCTGGAAGACCCTTGTGCCTTGATAGTCCTTCATCCTTGAACTACCACCTATATATGGCTCTTGCACCATTGCCACAGCTGCTTTCCGCTTGGCGCCTTCGATTATGAGTTCATCAGTGGCGAGTCTCTTTCTTTGTAAATTGCTTTGTATGTCTTGGTATTTCTTTTTAACGTGATAGGTGCCTTCAGCAATATGCAACCGATGACCGAGCCAGCGCATCCCACTTTCTACGCACCGGGCACATCTGGCTAAACGCGTTGTGGTCTGTCTGGTCGCACCTTGCTATCTTACAATTCTTACAGGAAGGTGGCAGTCCCACGACCAAGTCCTTTTTTTTTTTTTATAAATTTATTTAATCATATAATATAAATATATGCACAGTTGGTACTTAAATTTTACATCTCGCCAAACTGTTGCAACAGTTTGTTGGCGAGTTTACGCTCTTAGACAATATTATACTATTGTGCATCTATAATAAATTATACCAAATTTGTTCGTTATATTATACACTATTACTAATACACATATAACATTACACACATATCATTACTTAGTTATCAATTCATAATATTCCTAAAAACATTTTAAAATCTTACATGTATACATATAACTAAACTATACTACTTTAAATATTAAGGCTTATGTGGAGACTTTAAGAAAGTGCTCTTTTAATTTTTTCTTAAGTACTACTCTACAGTCTTTTTTATCCACTCTTAACCATTCTATACTATTAAAAATTTTTGGCACAACATATTCCCTTAATCTTTCCCCATAGTAGTTACATATTTTTGGTATTATATAAATATTCCTGATATTCTTTCTCAAATTTTCCCTCAGATTAACAGGGTTTTTAAATCTATTTGAGTAATAATTTTCTTTTGTTATTAAATAGTTTACTTTGTTAGTTACTGGCAGTATTTTTAAGTCTTTAAATATATTGTCATAATTTTTTCCGTATTTTTCCTTTTCCTTGCTTCCAATTATTAGTTTTAATAGTCTAATTTGAATTTTTTCAATCTCGTTTAAGTAAGTCTTCAACGTCTTAAACGTTTTACCGTAAATATTTAGACCATAGCTTAAGACTGAATCAGCTAGTGCATAATATACTACCAGTTTTGTATGTTTGTTCAGCACGGGCTCGAGATGATAGAACTGCCCTAGAACTGATCGTAGTTTATTGCATACCGCTGTCACATGTGTTTTGAAATTGAAGTTACTATCGATATGCAATCCCAAATACTTATAATTTTCTACATATTGAATATAGCTACATGCGCACGCATATTTATCTCTGTGTAGGCAGTCGTAGCTATGCCCCACTATACCTATATCCTTGTATTGGACTGTCTTAGCGCGTCTGTTATATGGCGAGTAAATATGCATGCATTTTGTTTTGTCCATATTAATAATAATGCCATTATCGTGTGCCCATTTAGTTAGGCTTTCAAAATCTATTAGGATATTATCACGCGCCTCTTCCACGTCGTTAGACGCGTATAGCAAGCACATATCATCTGCATATATAAATACTCGACATGTCTTAATCACATTAACTGCACTATTAACAAGCATTAAATATCCCACTGGTCCATATATCGAGCCAGTCGGTACTCCTAAGGTTACCTGACACTCGTCACCCACAGTCCCGTCAATACATGTGCGTATCGTTCGTTCTGACAGGTAATTACGGAACCAGTTATTAGTCGGGCCCTCAATGCCACACTCTTTCATTGCCATTAATAAGACGTCTTTTTCCAGGGTGTCAAAGGCCTTCTTATAATCAATAAAGAGTGCCAAAATTTGTTTCCCGCTGTTAAGATTTAAATTAATTTCATCTGAGAACTCAGTGAGGGCTGTTACAGTGCTTCGTCCTTTCCTGAACCCGTGCTGTGCATTACTCAATATATTATGTTTCTCCAAGAACCGTGATACTTGTCCTACTACTAATTTTTCGACTATTTTATTTATTACCGATAGTATTGCGATTGGCCTATAATTGGTGTATTCAATGTGGCTACCACCTTTATGTATCGGGCGTATAATTGCTTTTTTTAGCTCTTTTGGATATACACCCTGTCGAGCACACAAATTCACAAAGTGAGCTAAAATCGATGCCAACCGGTTTGCTATAAACTTAACGTCTTGAACCCTTATTCTATCATAGCCGGGAGCTTTGTCGCTGCTTAGATTCATAATAATTTTTTTTACCTCCGTATGATATATTTTTTTGAATCTAAAGCAAACGTTAGATTGATTAACGTAAGTTTTTAACGGCGTTGTATGACTTTCGTGCATCACTTGGTGACCATTTCCATACAGGACGCGAAGGTTCTCCCAATTTTTCCGATGGCGTTTTTGGCGAACTAAGCGGCATTTTATCAGACGACATTTCTTTTTTAATTCAATTTAATTCTGACTAATTTATGTACGTATGTAATCTTTCAATAAATGACCAAATCTATTTCTCTTTGCCAGATCAAGTGTAACGCCAATCAGTAGCCGTAATTGTTATCCGGTATATACTCCGTGTCAATCGAACCTCCCTTTAGTTAAGTACTCTGTGGTTTGACGACTGACATACAAGGAAATGGCGGTGATAACTGCTAATTATAGGTCTTTTATATTTAAAGTTTTGTATTTACACGTCTTATCACTTCGTTATTCACAATGACAGTAGAATAATATTAATTTAAATATTTAAGAGTCTGTTTGAAAACCTTTTAAGATGTATTTCTATGAAACTTTAATAAAAAGTCACTCAAAGTTCTTGCTAATTTTATGAGCTAATGGCGTCGGTAAATTCTATAAATAGAATGTTTAGTATGCGGAAAGTTTGATATTTATGATTGAGTTATCATTTAATGTAGCTTTAATGCAATTATATTCACTCATTTATATATAAAATAATAAGAAAGAACACTTGTACACACCACAGTATGTTCTGACCTGATTGTCAATTGATTCCGACGACACAGCACAAGTAACAATTTTATGTAACTTATTTGTTCAGGAGCTTTTTTGAAGCTGCTTTCTTGTGGAAATGCACTAATATACTTGAACAACACACATATAAGCAATATTAACTTCACTTAACTTATTTTTTCCAACACTATGACCTTTTATATAGCAGAGCAAAACATTTGTATGCACTCAGCACGACGTGGGTTGCGAAACTGGTTAGGTTAGGTTTGGTTAGGTTTTTTTTTTTTTTTTTGCCTAATAGCCTACCCCCCGGGCGAGGTTATCCCCGGGCCGTGGATTTCGAGCTAAAGTGAAACAACTTGTGGGGTTTTTATTGATCATCACAATGTTACTTATTCTAACTTACTTCTAATACATGTTTAGTTTTAATCAAAATAACAATATTTAAGAGTCTTATTTATTACAACATAATACTTAACTTCTTCTAACACACGTTTGATTCTTATCTTATAACAATATTAAAGAGTCTTATTTTATACAATTGTTTCGACTAACTTCTTATACGAAGTTTTTATTCTAATTCTAATTACAATATTTAATATTCTAATTTTAAATAAGTGGATAACAAGTATATTGATTACTTTATACTACATTAATTATTTTTACTTATTCTAACTTATTTTCATACACGGTTTCGTTCCGATTTTTTGAGCCGTTAGGGTGTTAGTGAATTATCTTGTTTTGTTTTTATTAATAACTTTTTTGGCTATTCTTAAACAGAATTCTAGAAATATGGGCCTAGCTTTTTTGTCCGCCATGATATCGGCTATGGTATGTATTTCTAATTGTTTGTCTTTTAGTTTTTGCGTTAGCTCATGCCTCTCATAACCATATATCGGACAATCGATTAGTATGTGAGGCACGGACTCTTCATGATGCCCGCATGGGCATGTAGGAGTGCTTTTGCATTTAAACCTATACAAATATTCTGAGAAGCCCCCATGACCAGTGAGGACCTGCGTCAGAACGTAGTTAGGTTCAACGGTACTTAGGATTCTATATGCTGCAATTGCATCCGGAAGGAATATTTTTGTGATTTTACCTGTAGATGTGTTATTGTATCTGGTGTGCCACTTATGCAGTGTTCCTGCTCTTATGATGCGTTTGAGGTGCGACAGTGGGCAGCGATCATAGACCGGCCTTAACTTAACATTGCTAGCAGCTTTCTTTGCCAACTCGTCCGCTCACTCATTTCCCTCCCTTCCCGCATGTGCTTTGACCCAGAAAAGCTTAATCTCCTTGTGAGGATTGGACCTCAACATGTCACGGATCTCTGTGGCGAGAGGATTGAGGGAGCGGGTTCCCGCTACCGCGTCAAGCGCAGACCTAGAGTCACTGTAAATGTTAAAGCCGGTCCCATTTCGCTTTGTTGCCAACTGCACTGCCTTGTTTAGAGCGACCAGCTCTGCTTGATAAACACTGCAGAAATGGGCAAGTGGTAATTTATGAGCTCCTTGCTCGCATTGATTTCTCCAGAGCGTCACCGCCGCCCTCACACCGTCCAGTGTCTTACTGCCGTCTGTATATATATGGACAGTTCCGGGAGTTTCGCTGTCTGCTTCCAGCTCTTCGTTGCCCAGGATTCGAAATGAAATTTTTGGTGCGTCTGCTGGGTGCGGGATATCTTCGAATGCAGTCTTGCGTTCAACCTCCGCGCCTTTCAGATCATCCCATTCTATGTGACCCTTTCTCAGCTGGTATAATAGTGCTTCCTCCAAAACGCGCAGATCGAGCGGGAGTAAACCCGCGATAATTCTCAATGAGTTGAGGGAGGTGGTGCGGTACGATCTGCTGATCTTAGCTGCGAATCCTCTCTGTACAGTATCGAGTCTCTGCTTAATGTATATTTTATTCGCAGCTGGAAACCATGAACTTGCAGCGTATAGCATAATTGGCTCAATTACAGCAGTATAAATGGTTCTAATAATTTTTGAGTCCAGTCCCCAACTCACCCTGGCTGTTTTTGCAACGCGTTTATAAATTTCTATGGCTTTTTTACTTACTGAGATAGTGTGTTTATTAAACGTTAATTTGTTATCAATTATTAATCCTAATATCTTTATGCTATCTGTGATTTCGATGAGTGAGCCTCCCATTACTAGTCTAGGTGTTTCATATTTTATCCGATTTGTGATTATCATTTCTTTTGTTTTGTTTGGAGCGAAATTTAGTTTGTTTTGCATCCCCCAGCTTCGGACATGTTCCAGAGCTTTATTAGCTTTCAGTTCCGTTTCAAGAGAGCTGTTGGTTGTAAAAACGAGGGCTATATCGTCGGCGAAGGCCTGGGAATAAATGTTCATGGCATCCAACTGCTTTAGGAGTGAGTCTAGTAGGAGATCCCAGAGTATAGGTCCTCCGATAGAACCTTGGACGCAGCCCTTACTCGTTGGCCTGGTAATAGCGGCATCTGCATAGAGCAACCTTATTTCTCTCTGGTGTAGATAGCTATCGATTAGGCGTCTTAAGTTGACGGGACAGCCTTCTTCTGCCAACCTTATCCTGATGGCGGGCCACCATGCGTTATCAAAGGCGCCTTCTATGTCCAAGGATATGAGGGTGACAATCTTTTTGTTTTTAACACCTTCCCTTATGTGGTTTGTGAGTTTGTACAGTGCGTCCTCAGTTCCACGCTGTGGTACAAATCCATATTGATTCACGGAGAGCCTGGGGACGAGGTAAAAGTTAAGACGTCTTACGAGCATTTTTTCTCAAATGTCAGCAGTGAGCGCGTCTCCTCCCGGAGCTTTCTTTGGGTTAAAGCTTGCTACGCATTCAAATAACTCCGTATGCGTAAAAGGCGGGTCATGAAGTTCATCTTGGTCCATTAAGTTAACATTTTGGGCTTTTCTTCTGATATCGGCGTGTACTTCATTTTCACCTGTATACGTGTCTTCAGGGAAGAGTGTCTCCACCAGAAATTCGGCAGATTCAGCGCTTGTTAACGCTTTACCGTCCCTAATAAGCGGGTCTTCAATCCTCGTTTGGCAGGTTCTCCTAATTACCCTGTAGATGCCATCCCAAAGGCTCTCCCGATCCTGCTTCTCGCAAAAAGCCTTCCAACTCTTAAGTCTTGCATTTTCAACTTCCGCTTTGTATTCTTCTTTTACTTGCAGGTATTCCTGGACAACCTTTGGGCGGCGAATCGGAGCTGCGCAGCGAATCCTTCGCTTCATTCTTGCGACGTCGCTCTTAAGCTTGCTGAGCGTTTCAGTCCACCACGGTGGGGAGGTGAGTATTTTGCGTTTGTTAATTTTAGGTAGGATTGTGTTACATGTTTCTGTTACTGTGTGTGTGTAGTGTGTAGTGTGTGAGTGTGTTTTCCAATTCATTTGTGGAGTGTATGTTCTTTATGTGTTCTAAGGAGATGTTGCGCTCGGAAAGCGACTGGCAAATCTTCGAGCGAAGATGGATCCAGTCCGCGTTCCGGGTATTATAAACCCTAGTTGTGCTGTGTATGCCATTATTTCTTGTGAGTTCCGAATTAAGAGTAAAGGTGATGGCGTTGTGATCAGAACCAGTCACATCACAATCCACCCTCCAGTCTTCAATAAGGCCAAGGAGATCGTGAGTGGCGGCCGTGATATCAACATAGCTTGTGTACCTAATGTTACCTCTGATTGTGTCGAAGGTTGGCTCCCTACCGTGGTTTATGACTTCCAGGCTCATGCCATCAAGTGTGGCTTCAATTTCTTCACCTCTTTCATCGGGCGCGTCGCATCCCCACCAGGGGCTCTTTGCGTTGACGTCTCCTCCAACGATGATTTTATTAGAGAGATGTTTCAGGACGTGTTCAAGTCTTCCAATGTAGGGTATTATCGGGCTTGGGCTGGGTTCAAAATAGACCGAAACCAGGTTCACCACACCTTTTGCTGTGCGCAGACCTACAGGTAGGATATTTGCGGAAGTGAGAGTAGGGTATTGCACGACTTGGATGTCATAGTCAAATACTGCAATAGCCACTTTATTAGGACCTTCGGCTGCGCTGCTATCTTGGTAAATCCTGACTCCCGTATAGGACTTCATCCTGCCAATAGACCCCACGTATGGCTCCTGGATTAAAGCTATTGCTGCTCGTCGCTTCTTTGCCTCCATTATTAGTTCTTCAGTGGCAAGGGTCGACCTCTGTGAGTTAGCCTGTATTATTTTTAGCGGTCTGTCAAAACCTTTGGCCACCTTAGCAATAAGCTACCGACCTTCTGGCCAGGGTGTCCCACCTCTTTCTTATTGGGCACTGTGAGTCGAACGCTCCATGATCGTGCCTCTCGATGTTCGCCTTCTTACAATTTATGCAGGTAGGTCTTTCCGCTGCTTTATATAATGGACAATCATTACGCATATGGGGTCCGCCGCAGTGGGCACAGGCGCAGGGCAGATCTTCTTCTTCTTTGCAGTGTCTTCGCCCGTGGCCATAGCCTAGACATCTCGAGCATTGCACCAGTGGTGATTGGTCTAATACTTCGACTCTCTGTAGATCTATGTGGACCCTTCCTATCTGAGTTAGTATCTTCCACACCTGGGGGGAGACCTGAAGCACAATGTTATTTGTATGTGGGTTTCGTGTCTTCCTTCTGTATCGGACCGAGACTCTGATGTCTTCTGGGCGTAGATCTTTAAATAAGCCCTTGTTCTGATTCTTTACAGAGGTAACTATGTCTTCATCAGTGTTGATCTGCAGTACACCTCGAAGGACGACCAAGGGGTCCTTAGCTTCTGCCGTTTCGACGGTGAGCACAGAATCAGCCTTTAATCGGTCCTTTACCCTATCTAGCTGCGCCGTTGTGTTACACCCTACCACGACTTTTTGGTCTTTAATTTTCCGGATGCGATCAATATTTATACCTGTATTTTTGGCGTCTACGGTGGTTCGGATGCGCTCGATTATCTCCCCGCTGGTTTCTGGGATAGAAGATTTTATTATGATCGAGTGCATCTGCTCTTGTATTTGTGGCTCCTTACGGTACGCGACGTTTTGTGGTGTTGTTGGTTTTTGGCCTGCTGTAACACTCGCGTACGTTGCTATCATCTTACCCGTCTCCTGTTCTATCCTGGACACTATTTCCTTGCCCTTGTGATCAAGTGCCTCTATGTTGTTCATGGTTTGTCTCTCTAGTTCTCTTCTGACTTCCTCCAGCTTATTTGTTTCTCTTTCTAATTTGTTAAGGTGTTCTTCTAGCCTGTCGATTCTTGGTTCTAGTGTGAAATCTACGTTAGTTGTTATGTTGGTTTGTTTTTCGTTTTTGTTACTAGCCGTCCCGTCTGCCTCTTTAACTAGTGTATAGAGTCGTTTCACTGCAGACAAAACTGCAGTTTTAATCTCTCCTTTCAAATTTCTCGCTGAGTCTAGTTGGAGAATGGCGCTCTGCTGTAGCGCCGCAGCTTCGGTAAGTCTGTTTTTATATGTTGTTCCCATTTTGGGCGGTGACTTTTGCTCTTCGCTCTCAAACGAGTTAGTTTTTGTAGGGGTTCTACAAAGTGCCATTTCGGATTGTATAAGATTTTTAGTCAGAAGTCGGTCTTTGGAGGTGTTTTTTGGAAATTTTGAGATTCTAGGGAGGAGGGTGGTCGGAGGGAAAATCTGTGGGGGCCAAACTGTTTCTCTCGAGAAGACTGACAGTTTGAGCCCAAACTCGGGGGGTCTAACGTAAAGGGAACAAAAGTTAGCCACTGAGGGGGTGAGGTCGAAAATTTGGGGGGAGGGGGGGGAAGTTTCGGGAGTCGGCCTATGGAAGTGTGTTTAGGGTTTTTTGGGATTTTGGGGGAGGGGGAGGTCTGAGGGAAAATCCGTCGGGGCCAAACTGTTCCTCTCGATGAGAGGGTTCGTTTGAGCCCAAACTTGGGGGGTCTGGGAGCACAGGGGCCAATGTTAGCCACTGAGGGGGTGAAGTCGAAAATTTCGGGGGAGGGGGGGGGAAGGTTTCGGGAGTCGGCCTATGGAAGTGTGTTTAGGGTTTTTTGGGATTTTTGGGGAGGGGGAGGTCTGAAGGAAAATCCGTCGGGGCCAAACTGTTCCTCTCAATGAGAGGGTTCGTTTGAGCCCAAACTTGGGGGGTCTGGGAGCACAGGGGCCAAAGTTAGCCACTGAGGGGGTGAAGTCGGGGGCGGACATAGGGGTGAAGGAGGTCCGCACAAGGAAAACGGCCCTCGGAAGCCGAATCCTTGAAATTGGGGGGCCCGAGCGAGCCTATCAGCTTGCTGAGGAAATACGTGGAGCACTAGCAGGGATCGCGACTGTCAACCGGCCTGTGAAATCCGTGGATATACGGATCAGCGGGCTGGAAGACAGCGTGACGCTAGATGACGTGGTGGGGGCCGTTGCTGCCAGGGGGAATGTTCCCCGCGAACATGTGCGTGCGGGGCGTATCTCCATGGGCAGCACGATAGTAAAGTGCCCCACCACAGCAGCAAAGGCGATCATGCAGGATCGCCTTTGTATCGGATGGAGCACCGTACGGGTCACCCTCCTTGAGGCTAGGCCTTTACGGTGCTTCCGGTGCTACGGCATCGGACATGGCAGTGCAACGTGCACTGCAAAGGACCGCAGCGGCCTATGTTGCCGCTGTGGTGGGACAGGGCACCTTGCACAAAGTTGCACCGAGGAGCCAAGGTGCGACGTCTGTGCCGATGCCGGAGCACCCGCAGGACACCGCATGGGGGGGCGGAGGTGCAACCCCCCGCTAATTAAAAGGAACACACCAAGAACGGGGGTGCCGGCCCCCGCCATATCCATAGAACCGAGCGCACCGAGCGCGCCCACCAGTCTGGAGGGTACGGTTGCTCCTCAGGGGGAGCTTGAACAAATGTCGTCGTAATGGACGGTACGACACTGTTCGAGCTCCTTCAGGGGAACCTCAATCACTCGGCTGGGGCACAGGACTTATTCCTGCAGTCAATGGCCGAGTGGGGTGTGGATGTGGCGGTAGCGGCGGAGCCATATAAAGGGGGGATGGCTTTGTCGTAGCAGACTGGGGCCCTCTAACAGTGGTGGGGGTATATTTTTCCCCTAACAGACCTCTGTGGGAGTTTGAGGGCTTCCTGGGCTGCCTTGGGCCGGCCATCAGGAGGGCCAGGTCCCGCCTCATATTGGTCATGGGGGACTTCAACTGTCGCTCACGCAGTTGGGGCGACACCATGACCGGAGTGCGGGGTGCTCCCTTGGTGGAATGGGCGGCTGAGCTGGGCCTCGTCGTTCTTAACACCGGGGGAGTAGCGACGTGCGTGAGGCCTCAGGGGGCATCGATAGTTGACATTACCCTCGCCTCCCCTGAGGCGTCGTGCAGGGTCACTGGCTGGCGGGTGGTGGAGGATGTGGAGACCCTGTCAGACCATAGGTACATCCGACTGGGGGTCCTCACATCTAGCTGCTGCCCGGCTCCTGGTGTCCCACCGGAGGGGGTGAACTCGGCCTTCCCGAGATGGGTGATTAGTCACCTTGATCGGGAATTGGCCGAGGAGGCGGCGATCATAAGATCGTGGCTCAGGCCCGGAGGCCCAGCTATGACGAATGACGTGGAAGCGCTGGCTCTTGACTTTAAGAGGGCGATGAAGTCCCTCTTAGACTCTTCGATGCCACGTTGGAAGAGGGCCCCGCGCAGGACGGCTGTTTTCTGGTGGTCACAGGAGCTAGCCGTCCTACGCACCGAAAGCATAGGGGCCCGTAGGGCCTATCTGCGGAGTCGGCGTCGGAGAGGCGACACGCCTGAAATGATGGAGGGCCTTCGAACGGTATATTATGACCGAAAGAGGGCTCTCCAGTCTGCGATCAGGCAGGCTAAAGAGAAGGCTTATGAGGACCTTCTCGATGGCCTGGAGAGGGACCCGTGGGGGCGCCCTTACCATTCAGCAATAATTCAACAAGCTGAAGGGTGGGGGTCTCCGCTCACGGAGGTCTTGGAGCCAGCGCTTGTAGAGGAAGTGGTCGCGGGGCTCTTCCCCACCGCAGTGGACCTGATCCCGCCCAGGATGCGGGAGCGGGAGGTTATGGAAGAGGCGTCAGGGGAGGTCCAGGGCGTGACAGATGTGGAACTGGGCCTCTGCCTTGATCGCCTCAAGACAAGGAGGAAGGCTCCGGGCCCGGACGGTATCCACGGCCGTGTCCTGGCCCTGGCCTTCCCACATGTCGAGGGGGAACTCCGGGGACTGTTCGACAAATGTCTTAATGTCGGGCGGTTCCCGGAAGTATGGAAGGAGGGACGCCTATGCCTCATCAAAAAGGAGGGTAGGCCAAATGATTCTCCAGCGGCTTACCGACCTATAGTCCTGCTGGATGAAGTTGGGAAGCTGCTGGAATGGATAGTGGCCTCACGCCTAAGTCGCCACCTCTCTGCCGAGGGCCCGGACTTGTCCGAACACCAGTTCGGTTTTAGGAAGGGCCGCTCGACGCTTGACGCCCTCACTGAGCTGAGGGCTCATGTTGAGAGTGTGGTGGCGGATGGTGGGAGGGCGTTGGCGGTCTCCCTGGACATAGCCAACGCCTTCAACAGTCTCCCGTTCGGCGTAATTGCTGAGGCACTCGACTTCTTCGAGGTGCCCTGGTACTTGCGCCGAATAGTGAAGGACTACCTGGTTGGGCGCCGGGTGGCCTACGTGGCGGGAGACGGGAGGATGAGGCGGCGTCCCGTAGAGTGCGGAGTCCCGCAAGGGTCGGTGCTGGGTCCGCTCTTCTGGAACATGGGTTACGACTGGGTGTTGCGAGGTGCGCTTCCACCCAAGATGCGCATTTTCTGCTATGCAGACGACACCCTGGTGGTGGCCCAAGGGGGGTCCTTTGGGGAGGCAGCCTTACTGGCCTCGGTCGGGACCTCCCTTGTTGTCGAGCGGATCAGGCTGTTGGGGCTCAGGGTGGCGTTAAGTAAAACGGACGCCATCCTGTTCCACGGCCCAAGGAGGGGCCCACCCCCTGGCGCTTTCATCGAGGTGAACGGAGTGCGTGTCCCGGTGGCCCCCTGCATGAGGTACCTAGGCCTTGTGCTGGATGGCCGTTGGGGCTTTGAGGCGCACTTCAGGCACCTCGGAGAGAGATTGATTGGGGCGGCTGGAGCTCTCGCGCGTTTATTACCAAACGCGGGGGGGCCGTCCCAAAGCGTCAGGAGGCTGTATAGCGGGGTCCTGAAGAGCATGGCTCTGTATGGGGCCCCCATCTGGGCAGATGCCTTAAACAGAAAAGGCAATGGGTCACTCCTCTTGATTGACTTGACTTTTTTGACTTGATTTTTTTTTTTTTACCGGCAGTCCTGTACAAGTTATCGATAGTTAACATAAAATACTAGTATGCATAAAATCATCATCATATTTATAACAATATACGAATGCCTGGTCCATCTATTACCATATAGATAGACATCCAGGCTATCTCCCTTCTTACAAAGAATCTTCGAATTTTCTATCTCTTAAACTAATCATGAGTACAATCACTTTGGGCAAACAAAATTCATTGTACTCATACGTACTAATATTTAACTGGGTGTAATATATTACATAAATTTGTTTCAATTACCTACACACTATAAATTACATTTATAGTTTTAATACAAGCTACAATTTTTTAACATAAACATAAAACAAAACTAATACATATTTAACTTTAACAAACACAAAGAGCTAATGCAGTGAGACTGACAAGGTTCCAAGTAATTTTTAAAATATACAATGCTATAGAAACTTTTAAAAGCTAACATATTAATAGACATTGACACATTTGTTATAATCACATACAAAACTGTAATATATTTGAAAACGAAAACAATTTATGTTCTTAGTTACTGAATATCTACAAATATAAATTTACTACTCTATTTGTCTTAATATTCTACAGACACTTTTTTTTTTATTATTATTATTATTTTTAACACATTGACACATTTGTTATAATCACATACAAAACTGTAATATGTCTGAAAACGAAATATAATTTATGTTCTTAGTTACTTAATATCTACAAATATAATTTTACTACTCTATTTATCTTAATATTCTACAGACATTTTTTATTATTATCATTTTTAACACATTGACACATTTGTTATAATCACATGCAAAACTGTAATATGTCTGAAAACCAAATATAATTTATGTTCTTAGTTACTTAATATCTACAAATATAAATTTACACCTCTATTTCTCTTAATATATACTCTTAGTATACTCTTTATATATACAGACATTTTTTTTTTATATTATTCTTTTTATCAATTGGCGACTTACCTATGTGTTTTTTAATCATTTCACTATTTTATTCAATTTATGACTGTATTACAAAGCAATCACTTATATTTTAATAATTATAGTATATGGATAAAATAATAAAAAGATACTTTTGTGTTTTATAGTAGGAATAAGAAAAAGGAAAAACACCGACAATGTAACTCAATATCCAATAGATTGGTGTCAATTTGTATTATACAGTAAAAGTTTAAAATATCAGTTTGAAATGTAACATTTTTCAATTAATTTTATATATATCTACAAATATAAATGTACTTACTACTCAATTTGTGTAACCTATGTGTTTTATAATTATTTCACTATTTTATACAATTTATGACTATATATAAAAGCAATCACTTATATTTTAATCATTTTAGTACATGAATATAATAATATAAGATACATTTGAGTTTTATATTATAAATAAGAAAAAGGAACAACACCTACAATGTAACGGAATATCGGTGTTGGTGTCAATTTGTTTTATACAATAAATGTTTAAAGTATCAATTTGAGATGTAACATTTTTCAATTGATTTTATATTTTGATTTTATAATTTGCAATTAATCAGTATATATTTTCAACATAACATGTATATATTGTAATAAAAATAGATATAAGAAATTACTAGTAGTTTATATACTTGACATTTATTTACTAATTTTCTATGCTATATTCCATACTAACTAGAATGATATAATTATTTAAAAGAAGTACATCGGGCGGGCCCCTCAGCAATATGTCACACTCAGGCGGGCTATGGAGTCCCACTTCCGCCTGACCGGACACTCGACACTAAAAGCCCCATGGTCCGTTTTCTCAAGACCAGCGCTCCGGCAATTTAAACAGCATGGCTGTTCTCCAACAATATAGTGAGGGCAATCGTGTCGTAGGTGAGGGCCTCCACAATGACTACAAAGGCTTGCCGCCTCTTTACAATTACGTCGACCGTGTCCAAATCCCAGACAGCGAGTGCATTGGATGACTGGCGAGAAGTCCTCCACCGTTGACCGCTTGAGGTCAATGTGGACTGAACCTTCCGCCGTCACCCGCTGCCACAGCTTCGGGGCTACGCGCATTATAATGTGATTAACGTGAGGATTGCGGCACCGCCTTCGAAATCTAACCTCCATGATCTGCTCTTCTTCTGAGAGCCCAGAAAATAGCTGTTTATTCTGAGCTGTCAGAGCCAAAAGAACGTCTTCGTCCTTAAGGTCTGCCAGAACATCCTTGATTATTATGAGGGGATTCTTCCCCTTTACTTCCTGGTAAGTGAGTGACGGGCTCTCTTTAAGTCGGCCGGTCACAACTTCCGCTTCTTCCTTCGACCCGCACGTGATGACAACGCGCTGGTTTCGGACCCTGCGGACACCATCGACGCGGGCCCCAGTCTTAATAGGATCAACGGCAACCCTAATCTTTTTCAGCACGCTTTCGCTTGAATCCTCCTGTGACGTGCTCCCAACGATTATAGAGTGACCGGATTTGGCCGGAGCTCGTGCGGCAACGTCCGCATAGGTCGGTGATGCAACGGTTGATGGCGGCGTCTCCATGAGCCGCGTTGTCTGTGCGGTGAGGCGCTCGATTTCCTCTTGCATCTTGTCGCTCTTGACGTTAAGGGCCTTAACACCTTCTAAGAGACGGTCCAGGTTTTTAGGAACGGTTTCAGATCGTTTATCACCCTGAACCTCCACTATATTATCCATGTCTTGTTTAATTTTTGTCATTTCCCTCTTTAATGCGTAATTTTCACTATTCACTGCCCTAATAATATCATAAAATAGATCCAGTGCATCTTTGATAAGCTTCTTAGTTGAGGACGTAATGTTCCAAGATTCATCGAGTTTCTCCATTACGGCGCGGTATGATTCTCGCGCATGCATTGGTGACCTCTCCCACTCGGGACGCAAAGGTTCTCCCAATTCATCCGAAGGCGTTTTTGGCGAACTTATCGGCGTTTTGTCAGACGAAATATTTTTTAATTTCAATTAATCAATGTAATGAATATATATAATTTATGTATTTTTGTTATCTAATGATTATAGGTAGTATCCAAATCAATTTCTATTAGGCCTTTCAATAATGACGGAAATCGTAATAGTAGTTGCTATCTGTTAAACACTCCGTGTCAATGGCACCTCCTTTTGGTTAAGTACTCAGTGGTTTGATGCGTAACAAACGGAAATGGCGGCGCTCGTTGCTATACTTAAATAACTTTGTATATTTTTTATATTGTCTTATCACTTCACTTTTTACAATTAGGACGTAAACAAAATTAATTTAATATTTATAAGACTGTTTGTAGGTCTCAGAACGATGAATTACTATGATAAGTTGTTTAAGAGTCACTAAAAGTTCTTTTTGATTTTGTGAGCAAATGGCGTCGGTAGATTCTATAAATAGAATGTATTATGTATTAAGTTTCGAAATTTATGATCTAGTTAGCAGTCAATATATAAATTATCCAATTAATTGAAGTCTTTTATGAATATAATAATGAGAAACAACACTTATACACATCACAGTCGTACTTATAATTATAAGTTGATTCCGAGGACACAACACAGTTAACAATTTTATGTAAATTATATTTTCAATAGCTTTTTTTGAAGCTGCTTTCTTGTCGAAATGCACTTATAAACTTTAACACTACACATAATAACTTCACAACTTAGCTTTACTTATCTTTTTCCACAACTACGACTATTATACGACAGAGCAAAAATTTTGTATGCATTCAGCACGACGTGAGTTGCGAAACTGGGTTAGGTTAGGTTAGGTTAGGTTAGGTTAGGTTTTTTTTTTTTTTTTTTTTTTCATCGTATACCCCCAGCTATGAAGGCCGCAGTCTTTTTATATCTAGTGGACTCTTACATACCAGTTCTCGCATTTGCTACTTCTCGTACTTTCATGCTGCATACGTACACTTTCATACCTCAATCATTTATACTTTTCACGGCTGGGATTGCCGTCTATGCTCCTATCTATTAATTTTAACTTTATTTATTGGGTAATAATGATAACACTGCAGCTTATTTATTTACAAAATTGTCAACTTATGTTTTCTACAAAGTTTACTTATTTACTAGGAATACATTCTACTATTTTTGCTTATATACATTACAATTTTCATATGTAATGTTAAAATATATTAATATTCTACAAACATATTTTTCTTAATTACTACTGTTTCTTTTATTCACTTTTATAACTATTTTTCTAGGTTAGGTTAGGTTAGGTTAGGTTAGGTTAGGTTAGGTTAGGTTAGGTTAGGTTAGGTTAGGTTAGGTTAGGTTAGGTTAGGTTAGGTTAGGTTAGGTTAGGTTTTTTTTTTTTTTTTTTTAAACAAGCACCCTCGAAGGTGATGTCTCGCGTGGTTCGTCCTTTCATCAATCGGAAGGAATTGTGATCCTATTTTTGTAAAATGATCTGGATTTATTGTGCTGATCATATTAATTTATACATTATTTATATTTTATAGCTGTTACTCTTACTTATTACTATTACGATTGTTACATATTTATTCTATACTGTTCTACTTATATTAATTCTGTACTTGTTGTTTTACTTGGCCGAAAAGTATACTAAAACATGTTTACAAAATTCCTTATAATTATTAGTTTATTAGTACGACTACATTAGGGCATATTTCAAAGTGATATTTGATAGGCCATATTTTTATTAATAACGACACCAACGTGCGTATTGCTTACTGTCACAGTGAAGATTTTACCAGTCACCATTAAAACATAGATAATACAAACATAAACATGAGTACCAGCGGTTTTTTTTTTGTTTTTTTTTTGTTATTATTATTATTATATAAATAATAATTTTTTTTTTTTTTTTTTTCCCGCTTTATACCCTGCCGTGCGTATAAGACTTATTACTATTACATATTTTATCTTGCTTGATATCATATAACTTTTTAATTTCTACAATATATTGATATTGTATTATACAAAACCTTTTACAATAGCGTGGCATAGCATGCCTTGTTTATCTATAACTTATAGATATTACAAGCATTACCGTTCATCAAATATTTATTTTTCACCATTACGATAGTTTTCATGAGAGCAACAATTTCCATAGCCAAATCATTGCACTCATGCATTACATAGATACATTTACTACACGACTATTTTTAGCAATTTGATGTAATTTATACAGCCGTTACAAATACATATTATTTTAATTATTATTATTTATTTTATTTCAATCAACATACTATATATACAGTATATTTTACACAGTTTATATGTTTCAAATAAAACTGTGTACTTTTGTTATAAGTTAATACCATTTTCTGCCTATGAGTCGCCACGTTTACTTATAATTTTATTATTTCATTACATACATTACACATTACTATATTTACATGTTTTTATTTGCTATTTACTTTGGCTAAGTAATTGATTGATACAAGGGATGTTTTTATATTTATCTTATATAATAAAGTATATGCTTTTCTATATTCGTTAGTATATTTATTTATATACCTATATAATTAAATTCTTTATCATAATTAATTGTTCAGTTATTAGTAATAAGATCTATAAATATCTTTTTATCTTGATTTTTTTTTTTCTCTCCGATTTTATTTTTCCATTTTATAATAATTAATGTTTGCAACTATTAAGTTCATTGGATGACATCTCGGATAATAATTGATATTTATGTATTATACAATTAACGATTGTTTACTTATTTATTTATGTTACTTATTTATTATATAGTTATAATTATATACTTTTTAATTGTAGGTATTGATACTTTATGTACTGATATACTGCAACAACTCTGATTTAAAATTATTTTATAACTTATACACTTTAAAGTGTTACTTATAATAATTTATAACTAATTTGTTTATTTAGGAGATATGAATATTAGTAGTATGTCACACTCAACCTGGCAATTGCGTCCCATTTATGCCGGACCGGGCATTCAGCACTGAAGGCCCCGTGGTCCGTCCTTTCGAGACCCGCCGCCCGACAGTTGGTACAACACGGCTGTTCTCCCACAAGGTAGTGTGGGCAGTCATGACGTAGATGAGTGCCTCCACAATGGCTGCACAGACTGGAGGCTTCTTTACAGTTCCGGCGACCATGCCCAAATCCAAGGCAGCGGGTACATTGAATAACAGGGGAGAAGTCCGTCACGGTTGAGCGTTTCAGATCAATATGGACTGAACCTTCCGATGTGAGTCTCTGCCATAACCTTGGGGCAACTCGTAATATAATGTGGTTGATGTTAGGGTTTCGGCTCCTTCGACGAAATCTGAGATCCATCGTTTGCTCCTCTTCGGGTAGCCCCGAAAAAATCTTTTTATTTTGGGCTTTTAAGGCCCCTAGGATGTCTTCGTCTTTGAGGTCTGACAACACGTCCTTGATAATAACAAGTGGATTTCTACCCTTGACTTCTTGAAATGAAAGTTCAGAATTGCCTTTCAGTCTACTAGTCACAGCGTCCACCTCCTCCCGCGAGCCGCACGTGATTACGACTCGCTGGTTCCGGACCCGGCGGATGCCGTCGACCCTGACCCCGGTTTTTGTGGGATTTACTGAAGTTCGGATCTTATTTAGAACATTCTCACTTGAATTGGTGACGACATGTTTATTTTCGCAACTCGTTTTTACCCCTTTTATATCTTGAAAATTATCTAAGTTAATTGGCTGTATTTCACAACAAAAGTTAATCTAGTCCCCAGCTATGTTATAGAATAGTTGAAAAAGGGGGGGCAAAGCATACACTAAGCGTAGGAGGAGTGCAAACGTACCTCGCAGTCTTGGCTCACGGAAATAGCTGTATTTCTCTCAGTATGTACCACAGAAGAAAGTGTGATATATTTTCGTACTCGGCTTTCCAATACCTTTCCAATGATACCTCACACATCAATCCCAGACGTCTCGTTTAAAAGTTGAGGCCACGCCCCCTTTTCACTTTCGACTGTTTTTAAGTATGTTCTCCTGGTATTTTCGCTTCCAAAATTACGTTAGTGTATAAAGTCCTTTTTCCTTAACATATCCCCATTAAAAAAAATGAAAATTCTGCAACTATTTAAGTACCACGCCCAAAAAACTGGTCGAAATTACGTCGGTTTTTGGTTTTTATCGATTTCTACTTCGGGTTTTTGGTTTTTTTTAAATCTTTAAATTAAGTTGTAATTTAAGCACTGTTTTATATTATAAACCACAATTTTAATATTTTTAAAGTTAATTTTAGTATTTTTAAAACAAAGAAAACACAAAAAGACAGAATTTTACGGTTTTTCCCACTTAATAACTAATTAATTAAAGAGGTTTTAATAAATTTGAATACAGTATATTGTAAGGAATTTAAAACTGCACTGAAAAATACACTGAACACAATTTTAAATAGAATTTTAGTATTTTTAAAACACGTAAAACACAATGTGTTCAAAGTTTTTCCACAAAAACATTCAATTATTTTAATGAGTTTATTACACTTTCGAAAACTTTATAGGTTAGGCTGATAGAGGTGATTTTTTCACACCATATAACAATTTTTATTTATTTTTTAGTCGATTATTTATATGAGAAAATTCACTTTTTCGTAGAACGCTCTGTTTTTTACTAAGAGCAACGTGGATTCGACTTAGAATTTTTAGCACAACAGGTTAGGTTAGGTTAGGTTAGGTTAGGTTAGGTTAGGTTAGGTTAGGTAAGGTTAGGTTAGGTTAGGTTAGGTTAGGTTAGGTTAGGTTAGGTTAGGTTAGGTTAGGTTAGGTTAGGTTAGGTTAGGTTAGGTTAGGTTAGGTTAGGTTAGGTTAGGTTAGGTTAGGTTAGGTTAGGTTAGGTTAGGTTAGGTTAGGTTAGGTTAGGTTAGGTTAGGTTAGGTTAGGTTAGGTTAGGTTAGGTTAGGTTAGGTTAGGTTAGGTTAGGTTAGGTTAGGTTAGGTTAGGTTAGGTTAGGTTAGGTTAGGTTAGGTTAGGTTAGGTTAGGTTAGGTTAGGTTAGGTTAGGTTAGGTTAGGTTAGGTTAGGTTAGGTTAGGTTAGGTTAGGTTAGGTTAGGTTAGGTTAGGTTAGGTTAGGTTAGGTTAGGTTAGGTTAGGTTAGGTTAGGTTAGGTTAGGTTAGGTTAGGTTAGGTTAGGTTAGGTTAGGTTAGGTTAGGTTAGGTTAGGTTAGGTTAGGTTAGGTTAGGTTAGGTTAGGTTAGGTTAGGTTAGGTTAGGTTAGGTTAGGTTAGGTTAGGTTAGGTTAGGTTAGGTTAGGTTAGGTTAGGTTAGGTTAGGATAGGTTAGGTTAGGTTAGGTTAGGTTAGGTTAGGTTAGGTTAGGTTAGGTTAGGTTAGGTTAGGTTAGGTTAGGTTAGGTTAGGTTAGGTTAGGTTAGGTTAGGTTAGGTTAGGTTAGGTTAGGTTAGGTTAGGTTAGGTTAGGTTAGGTTAGGTTAGGTTAGGTTAGGTTAGGTTAGGTTAGGTTAGGTTAGGTTAGGTTAGGTTAGGTTAGGTTAGGTTAGGTTAGGTTAGGTTAGGTTAGGTTAGGTTAGGTTAGGTTAGGTTAGGTTAGGTTAGGTTAGGTTAGGTTAGGTTAGGTTAGGTTAGGTTAGGTTAGGTTAGGTTAGGTTAGGTTAGGTTAGGTTAGGTTAGGTTAGGTTAGGTTAGGTTAGGTTAGGTTAGGTTAGGTTAGGTTAGGTTAGGTTAGGTTAGGTTAGGTTAGGTTAGGTTAGGTTAGGTTAGGTTAGGTTAGGTTAGGTTAGGTTAGGTTAGGTTAGGTTAGGTTAGGTTAGGTTAGGTTAGGTTAGGTTAGGTTAGGTTAGGTTAGGTTAGGTTAGGTTAGGTTAGGTTAGGTTAGGTTAGGTTAGGTTAGGTTAGGTTAGGTTAGGTTAGGTTAGGTTAGGTTAGGTTAGGTTAGGTTAGGTTAGGTTAGGTTAGGTTAGGTTAGGTTAGGTTAGGTTAGGTTAGGTTTTTTTTTTTTTTTTTTTTTTTTTGCGACTAGTGGCCTACCTCCCTGGCAACTTTCGTTCCAGGGCCGAGGAGCTACTAAGCTACTTCCTCCCTACCATTGAGCTGTAGGGTTTGGGGGTGGTTTATTATTTATTTACAATGTTTATTTACAGTCGCTTACACACTAATACATATTTTCATTACATTTCTTAAATGATATTGATCTTATAACTAACAGATTTTACATATATATATTTATTTTTATTCCTTTTATTAGCTTTTTAATATAATACAAATTCTTAACACTATCTTAACCTAGGCACACATTCTTACAGACTATTGGTAGTAAAAAGGGCCCTATGCTCAGTCATAGGGAACCGTGCTTTACTTATTTATTGCTAAAATTTTTATTCTTATCTATTTCCTACCTTACTATTTATTTACACACATTATATTCTAAGCTTTTTTACATTTATATTGCTGCCGTTCTTCGGCAGCACATCTATCAATATCTTGAGGCAAAATGCCTCAAGTAGTTCTCGTTTTTCTGACAATAATAAGGGGAGGTTGGCCTCCAGTACGGCCACTCCACTCTGGACCTCAAGGTCGTACCTCCATCGACCGAACCTAGGGCATTCGAGCACCAGGTGCATTGCGCTTTCGTCAGTATGACCGTCGCAAATGCACGCTGGGCTATCCTTCAGTCCGAACCGGTGGAGATACGCCGAGAAGCCACCATGACCCGTGATGACTTGGGCCATCAGAGCGGAGAAGGGTGCCTCCCGCACCAGCTTGTAAGCCGCCACGACGTCTGGCAGGAACGCCTTTGTGACGCTTGCGGTGTGACCCGCAGTGTAGCGCTCCTGCCAGACTTCGAGGGTCCTGGCTCTTATACCGCGGCGAAGAGTCGAAACCGGCACTCCATCGTATGCAGCCCTCAACTTCGAGTGGAGCGCCGCGTCCTTCGCCAAGTGATCAGCCCTCTCGTTCCCCTCAATACCTACATGCGCCCGAACCCAGCGGAACCGAATGGTTTTACCCATTTCTCGAGCCCGCCGGATCAAGTTTTTGATTTCGAAGGCTATCGGGTGGAACGAAGATCGATCCCTTAGCAGCTCCAGCGACGACCTGGAGTCACTAAGGATCTCGACCTTCATGTCGGGCATCTTCAAGATGTCCTCGATAGCCTTCGAAATTGCGCACATTTCGGCTTGGAAGACAGAGCAATAATCCTCTAACTTGAGTTTTCTTGCTCTGACTTCCAAGCCTCGCCGCCTGTATGAGATGCCGGCTCCAACCCTGCCCTGTATCTTGCTGCCGTCGGTGTAGACTTGCAGGTAACCTTCTCCTTCTCCTGGGTCATCCTGCACCTCTTCCACGTCGGTCTCGGTCTGAGTTTCCTCGAGACAACAGAACTCTACCTCAGGAGCGAGGGCTGGATGGGGAGCATCCAGGAAGCTAACCCGCTGTTCAGCCTTCCTGTCTGCCATATCATCAATGTCCTCACCCCTTTTATATCGGTACAATTCTGCCGCCTCTCGGATCCTCAGGTCGAGTGGCAAGATACCTGACAGGATCAGTGCCGCACCCAAACTGGCGGTTTTGTAGGCCCGGCTGATCTTCCGCGCGAACCCTCGCTGAACTGCGTCCAGCAATTTCCGCACTCCGACTTGATCTACGGCTGGGACCCAGACGCTTGAAGCGTAAAGTACGATTGGCTCCACAGCGGCGATGTAGATGGTCCTCACCACCTCTGGGTTCAGACCCCAGGTTGTCTTGGCCGCCCTTGACAATTGGCCATAAATGGCCGTTGCCTTTCGGCAAACGTCGGCGACGTGCGGCTTAAAAGACAACCTGTGGTCAATAATAAGACCCAGGATTTTGGTTTCTGTGACCATCTTTATACTTTCGCCGCCCATGGTGATCTGAATAGGTGTTACTTTCAATTTCTTGGTAATCACCATGGCGTTGGTCTTGTGTGGAGCAAATCGCAGCTTGTTGTCCAAGCCCCAGTCGTAGACCCGCCGGAGGACGGAGTTAGCGGTCCGCGCGATAGTTTCCGGAGAGGAGCCCGAGAAGACGAGCACTACGTCGTCGGCGAAGGCTTGCACGCGTAGGCCCTCTTCCTCGAGGGCGCCCAGCAACGGATCAATCAGGAGGTTCCAGAATATGGGCCCCCCAATCGATCCCTGAACGCACCCTTTGGTCGTGGGCCTTACGCATTCGGCGCCCGCGTATCGAATAATGACCTCCCGGTCGTTGAGGTAGCTGCACACGGCGGAGTACAGGTTCCCGGGGCACTTCCTGGCGGCCAGCTGGTGTTTGATAGCTGGCCACCAGGCGCTGTCGAATGCCCCCTCTATGTCTAGAGACACCATCAAAACTACCCTCTTTGCCCTGACCTCAGCTCTGATGTGCTCGATCAAGGCAAAGAGGGCATCTTCAGTGCTTCGCTGTGGCATAAATCCGAATTGGGCCGGATTTAACGTCGGCAGTACGTGCCACTTAATCCGACGTACCATCATCTTTTCCAAAGTCTTACCGTGGACTGACAAAAGTCCAATCGGACGGTAAGACTTTGGGTGATGGTAGTCGGACTTTCCCGGTTTGGGAAGTGTCACGACTGCCGCACGCTTCCACGGCTTCGGGAAGTATCCCACAGCGAGGCACCTGTTGGCTATCTCTAGGAAGAGCCGCTCATCTGCCTCAATGCTCTTGGCACTGATGTCAGCTGTGAACGCGTCCGATCCAGGCGCTTTACGAGCGCTGAAATCGTGAACCGCCTCCCTGAGTTCCGCAAGGGTGAAGGGCGGATCATCCTCTGTGCAGGATAACTCGCACAGAGGGCGGTCCGCCTCTCTCCTTATTGCGGAATGTACGGGAGAGTCATCCTCCACTCTATCGTCCGGGAAGAACGTAGCTGCAAGGAGTTCTGCACTTTGCTTGGGATCAAGAGTCACTCCGTCCCTCACAAGAAGTTTATCTTCTTGCTTTTTCGAGGTTTGACGGAGGACTCTGTAGATGCCGTCCCACAGGCTTTCGCCTGTTTGCGCGGTGCAGTACTCCTTCCAGCTATGGGTCTGTGCCGCTTGTGCGGCAGACTCATACTTTTCCCGGGCGTCGAGATACTGGCGGACGACGAATTCCCTCCTTATTGGGGCCGCGCAGCGGATGCGATTCTTCTTAGTAACCGCATCGCGCTTCAGGGCCCGAAGTTCGGAGGTCATCCACGGAGGTTCATATTTCAGCATTCGCTTCAGCTTTGGGATTGCGGTCTCACACGCTTGGCGAACCGCCTCCTGATACTCGAGGACAACGTTTTCGATGTCCTCGGGGGCGGTTACGGCTGACACTCTTTCCACTCGGATCTGGCGCTTTTGGAGCTGTAAGATTAGTTCCTTTCGGAACTTATCCCAGTCTGCCTTGCGTGTGTTATATATCCGAGTGGTTGGTGCTGGGCCGGGTGCTTTTGCACGGCCAGCGCGGAGTCCTATCCTTAGAGCGTTGTGATCGGAACTGACCATGTCGGGGTCCACCCTCCAGGACTCCATCCTTGACAAGATACTTCGGCTGCACACCGTAATGTCGACTCTGCTTGTACAGAGACGACCTCCCCGAACCACTTGGAATGTTGGTTCGGTACCGGTGTTGAGGATGTGCAGCTGGTTGTCGTCGAAGTATCCTGCCAATTCGGCTCCCCGGTGGTCCTCGTCTGCGCTTCCCCACCATGGGCTCCACGCATTGAAGTCACCCCCGATCACAACACTCAAGGTTCCCAACTTGGATCGGACACTGGACAGACGTTCCAGGTATGGATCCAGGGGTTTGTCCCCCTCCAGGTAAGCGGACACTATACCAAGTGTCCAGTCGGAGAATTCGATGGTGATTGCCACTATGTTCTCCGACTGGAGGCTCGGGTCACACCTAACCTGGAGGTCTTTATCAAAGACCGCTATTGCGGCCTTTGCGGGATTGGTCTTACTAATCCCCTGGTCCATCTGAAAGACGCGGACCCCTGGATACCGCTTCAAGGCACCTTGATTACCTGTGTAGGGTTCCTGCAGCAGTGCCAGGCTCACCTTCTGACTGACAGCTTCTGCCATCAGTTCGTCGGTTGCCAGTCGCTTCCGCTGCAGGTTTACCTGTATCATGTGCCTTGAAGCAGCATCCCCGGGCCCACGACCTCCTGGATTCGCAACTGCGGTGCCCTTAGCAGTAACTTACGCCAAGGCGGGCAATGGCATCCCATTTCCGCCTCACCGGACAGTCGCTACTAAACGCACCGTGGTCGGTCTTGTCCAGCTTAGCGTGTCGACAGTTGACACAGCTGGGCGGCTCTCCCGTGACATAGTCGGGGCACTCACTTCTCACGTGTGGCCCCCCGCAGTGGCTGCAAAGGTCCGAAGACTCTTTGCAGTGGCGCCGCCCGTGCCCAAAGGCTAGACACTTTGAGCACTGGATCAACGGCGAGAAGTCCTCCACCCTTGATCGCTTAAGATCGAGGTGGACAGACCCCCCCTCAACCATGCGGCGCCATAGCGGAGGGGCCACCCGCAGGATAAGATGTGTGAGGTGCGGGTTGCGGCACCTTCGGCGGAAGCATGCCTCTACCGTTTGGTGGTCTTTATGGAGGCCGGTAAAGAGCTCTTTGTTCTGCGCTCGTAAGGCTGCAATAACCTCCTCGTCCTTGAGGCATGAGAGGACGTCCCTGATGATAATCATCGGGTTCTTTCCTCTCGCCTCCTGGACTTTGAGGCCCGAACCAGCCCCGAGCCGCGTCTTTACGGCCTCCACCTCACCCTTAGTGCCGCATGTCAGCACCACCTTCCTATTTCGGACCATGCGTACGCTGTCCACTTTGGCGCCGGTCCTTGTTGGGTCAACGGCCTTCCTAATCTTGGTGACCACATTGTCACTCGAGTCTTCTGGTGACTCACTGGTCACCACTATCGAGTGGCCGGACTTGACCGGTGCCTTTGCAGCCATCGCCGCGTAGGTAGGCAGCGCCTGAGCCCGTGCGGGCTCCTCTAGGAGCTTAGATGTTTTGGCTCCTAGGTCACGCACCTCATCCAACATCTTCACAGCGTCCTTGTGCATTCCCTTCAACTCTTCGAGAAGGGGGCCCAGTTTCGCAGCGGGTGGAGGGGGGAGCTTGATTTTACCCATCTCTGCTATGACGTCGAATTCGACTACACGGCGGAGTGCCTCCAACTCCTTTCGCAACTCCGCCGTTTGCCCCCCCACATCTGCATTCTCCAGCCGCTGCGTAAGGAGCAAAATCTGCTCCGCATGACTGGACTCCCTCCTCGCAACGTCCTCCGCGTGCCTTCGCTGCAGGTGCTCGACTTGCAGTAGGACGTCTCGTCTTGCACTGTTAACCTGGAGGGTGGCCTCGTACAGAAAGTTCAGGCCGTCCAGTACGGTCGCCCTTATGGAACCTTTGAGGTTTCCAGATTTCTCCAGTTCCTCTTTGGCCCGCTGGTAAACTCCGTTCGCCGTTTTTAGAAGGGTTGCAGTCGGGCTCTCGGGCCCCCCGACGCTACCACGCCGATCTCCAGATGGCGGGGTGCGAAAAGCCGCATCCGCCTCTCTTTGGAGCGCTTGCGCCAGGGTGCCACTTTCAGGTCGTGAACCCGACCCCGCCCCAAATTCACTTCCGGAGAAGGAGGAACCCTCCCCAGTCTCGATGCGACGGCATGGGACTGCTTTCACCCTTCCGGGGTCAGAAGATGGTCGTTTTGTGGCCATCGCTGTTGCCACCGACCCCTTATTACCAGATCTGATCGGGCGGGATGTTTTGTCAGAAGACGCTGACATAGCTTAGAACGGCAGCAGGTATATAATATTAATAAAAAAAAAAAAAAAGAATAAAGAGAAGAAATATATAAGAACGGAGATATTAATATTATCAATCTAAATACACTTCGGAAAACCAGGAGTCGGCTTTTGTTGGTGTCTTGGGGATTTTTTTGGGATTTAAGGGGAGGGGGAGGTAGGAGAGGAAATCTGTCGGGGCCAAACTGTTCCTTTCGAGAAGACAAACAGTTTGAGCCCAAACTCGGGGGGTCTGGGATGAGGGGGACAAAAGTTAGACCCTGAGGGGGTGAGGTCAAAAAATTTCGGGGGGGGGGGAAGGTTTCGGGAGTCGGCCTATGAACGAGTTTAAGGGATTTTTGAGTTTTTTGGGGGATGGGTAGGCGGGAGAGGAAATCTGTCGGGGCCAAACTGTTCCTTTCGAGAAGACAAACAGTTTGAGCCCAAACTCGGGGGGTCTGGGATGAGGGGGACAAAAGTTAGACCCTGAGGGGGTGAGGTCAAAAATTTCGGGGGGGGGGGGGAGGTTTCGGGAGTCGGCCTATGAACGAGTTTAAGGGATTTTTGAGTTTTTTGGGGGAGGGGGAGGCTGAAGGGGGAATCTGCCGGTGCCAATCTGTTCCCCTTGAGGAGAGGAACGGTTTAAGCCCAAGCTCGGGGGGTCTAACTAAGGGGACTCCAAAGTTACCTGGTTTTCTAATTTTTTTGTCTGTCTGTCTGTATGAATATTATGACTAAGTTTAATTAAATTTTAATATTATTTAGATAAAGTATGCGGAACACCCTTAGCCGCTTTTGAACAAATCTTCTATGTTATAAAACAGAAAACAGAAACATAAACATTTTATAGACTAACCGAAAACATTTTCTATATTTTTTGAGGCTTAATTTATGTCTCTTACAGTTAACTTAAAATTTTAAAATTTATGTACAATGGAAGATGGAGATTTAATTAATCTATTTTAATTATAAAAATTAAATAATTTATTAGGGTTAAGGCCCGAGGGTCTACCAAGTTAACCCTTCCTAATATGTTAAAATTTGAGTTTAAAAATGAGATTTTAAGAAATAGGCTATGTATTTTGGAAATTTAAAAATTGATTGTATTTAATAAAAAGGTTGTCCAGAAGGGACTTATTTTAATTTTTGGAAAAACCAGCGGAATTAAGCGTTGGAGGAAGTTACCAACTTAATTTTGCTGTTATTAACGGTAAAGGTTAACTTGGTAATTTGTATAATACCTTAACTAAAAATACAAAAATTTTCAAAAAATTACTAGATGTTGACTCTAATGGTGTCTTCGTTTTCCCGGGTTTTCACCTGTACAGCTGCAGGGGTCCTGGAATTACGGTCTTTGCAAATATAGCCTTTTGCAAGACTGGCCGCAGGGAGCTCCCTGGTTATCAGGGCTGTACTTGTGATATGTCGTTATGTTGGGCTCGTTGAGGACTATCCAACGAGCAACCACTCGACGTTCTGCAACGCAGGATCACCAACCTCGTGGCACGCCCTGCTGCACTATTTCCCGGATTATTCCTTTTCCCGCGGATGGAAAATTCCAATCTTAGGGTCAAAATATACAGCTCAACAGGACGCAGTTCCTGGCACGAAGGTTGAGGTGGGTTGCCGATCTTGTTTCGCCGGGAGAAGCACTTGACACGGTTTTTATAGAAGAAAACACTGTTTTTTGGCACTTTTGGGCACTTTTTACGGTGTGATTTTCACAAAACTTATATCACCGGATTTGCCGTCGCAAGACGCGTCCGTGGACGTATAACACGGGTAGTTTCAGCGCAAAAATACCACTTCAACTATTTTACGTATGCGGAGCGATGCGGATTTCCTGCTAACTCGTCAGAGGTGCGACTGAGACTGGGTTAGGTTAGGTTAGGTTAGGTTAGGTTAGGTTAGGTTAGGTTAGGTTAGGTTAGGTTAGGTTAGGTTAGGTTAGGTTAGGTTAGGTTAGGTTAGGTTAGGTTAGGTTAGGTTAGGTTAGGTTAGGTTAGGTTAGGTTAGGTTAGGTTAGGTTAGGTTAGGTTAGGTTAGGTTAGGTTAGGTTAGGTTAGGTTAGGTTAGGTTAGGTTAGGTTAGGTTAGGTTAGGTTAGGTTAGGTTAG